>NC_059431.1:119959990-120189990 GCF_021028975.2 Sphaerodactylus townsendi
TGTGAACTTCTCTTTCATAACACTTTTTTCAAACCCCTGCTTAGCTTCTGAGATCTGACTAGTCTGGGCCATCCATAACCATGAGGCACCACACCACCAAGACAGTCCTAGCTCAGGGGTAGGGAACCTGTGGCTCAAGAACCGCATGCGGCTCTTCTACCCTTGCACTGTGGCTCCACAAGCCGAGCCGCCGTTCTTGTCTCGCCTGCCCTGCAAGCAGCAGTGGCAGGCAAGCGACCAATTCGCCCGCGAGCCAGCAATACTCGCGACCGCTGGCCTCACCTCACCGCCCGCCCCATTTGGAGAGCTGGGTAGTGGGCTTTTCCCAGTGGCCGGCGAGGCCGAGCTGCTGGCCCCATCCTTGCACGGGCAGCAGGGCAGACTCATCCATGTGCTTCTCAGAATGAGCGGAGTAAAAGGTAAAAAAAACTCCAATATATACAGTGTTATCTTTATTTTAAATGTCAAAAATTATTTGCTGCTCCAAGTGTTTCTTTTCCCGTGGAAAACGGGTCCAAATGGCTCTTTGAGTGTTAAAGGTTCCCTACCCCTGTCCTAGCTCATAACAGATCTACTGTCTTTTAGTTAAATCAAAAGTATTCCAACAGTTGACTCCAAGGATAGGCCCTCCCATGTACTGTGTTTTCGGTTGTCAGATTTTTATTGTTGGTTGGTTGAACTGGTGGTGCTGATTCAGAGGAAAGGTGCAAACATTCAAACAACGTATAATTTTTGAATGGAGATCAGGTTTGGGAAGATGCATCATTCCCTGTTGCTAGAGGTATGCCCCCAAACCGGTCGGAGCTTGGTGAAAACAACTAGCCGTCCAGATCAAGCCCGGAGGTGAGATAAAAGACACACGGTGAAGAAACGGCCCACCGCCAAGCCCCCATCCAGAGCCAGACCGGCATGATTTATAATATAAACTTATAAGACCACACAGACACATGAAGGCCTAATGAGGAATTTTCTGCTGATCTGGCTGAATTCCAGAAGCAGCCAGTACGCAACATTTACAGCTCCAAGGGAAGCATGAAAGAAAACTATTCCAAGGAATCGGACAGTAGGATCCGGTGGCCTGCCACAGGAGTTAGAAATCCGGTGGTTAATCACATTCCTGCTTAATCAGTATTATTATATTCTCTTGTACACAGTAGTTATCTGCCAGTTAATAATTAAAACGCAAGATACCGAAGCAACTGCACATAAATGCAGCTACAAATATTTACTTTTATAATAAAGTGCCGGCAGCAAGCACACTTCTACGGAAACGTTGCCGTCTTCGTCACCGTGGCCAGAAGCCGCGGCTTCAGCTTGGGGCATCTGGGGGGCCATCTTCTACCACAATTGAGATCGCAGGGAGAGGCCCTGCTGACTATCCCAACCACTTGACTGACTGACTATCTCAACCATCAAAGAAGACCATCTGGTGGGCACAGAAGAGGAAGCCTTTTCAGATGCATCTCCCGCCTTCACTATCAACCTTCAGGAGACAGTTGAAGACAGTTCTGTTTAGTCCTGCATTTGACTAAGGTCGATTCCGCACTTGCGTTATCAACCTAAGTTCGAAAGGCGTTATGTACGACCTTGGTGCGTTCGCGAGACACAACCACTTCGGGATTCGATCGTGGTTTTGTACCAGCTTTGCCCCGTGTAATGGTCCAATTTCTGACTCCAGTTGGGAACTACTACTTTTTCAGGGAACCACGCTTGAACTCAGCTCGATTCCAGTAAAGTGCGGAATCTCTGGTGCCAGGAGTCCCCCATGCAGCCAATCACAGCTGAGTGTTTCGGGCATGCGTACAGCTGGCCAATCAAAAAACGCCACCTTTGTCCCTCCATTCCTGTGGCAGTTTTTTTTAATAACATGTGTGGGGATAGACGGAACATGGCCGTAGAACAGTAGCCAATGTTTTTTGACCTGTATGTGCCGTGAGCTCACAGTATCCAGCTAAATGAGTTTCCATCTCGCTTGCCACCACTTTCCCCATCTTTATCTTGTGCCAGGGCAACCAGGCATTTACAGGATGGTGCTGCCCCAGAGGAAACATCCATTTCCATGTAGGAAATTCAACATCCAATTCATGTAAGAGCATTAAGCATTGGTCTAGGTTAAACAAAATGCTCTGATGCGTTAAAAATTAAGGTTGCAAGCTACTACTTAGGAAATACTTGGAGATTTGGGGTTAAAGCCTAAGGAGGCTGCAGTTTGGGAAGAGGAGGGACCATAGGCGTGGGGGGGGGAATGGTGCCCGGGGCAACACCTCCACCCCCCATGTGACCAGCAGGCTTGCGCCCGAGGACATGTGACCCCACATGTCCCTGCGAGCGCTCCGCCTCTGGGAGGGACCCCAGAAAGTTATAATGCCACAAAAGACCTTCCTCCAAAGCAGCCATTTTTCTCCAGGACAACCAGTCGCCATCAGTTGGAAATCAATTGTGATTCCAAGAGATCTCCAGCCACCACCTGGAGGATGGCAGCCCAAATTAAAACAGACAGTCCGGTTTGAGCTCAAACAGACAAAACGAAAATCAAGCACCTCTTTCCATCTGCAAAATGCAAACTGCGGGCTTAAAAAGCTTGAATCTGCTTCCAAGTCACACAAGGAAGGGAGGAAAAGTTTAACACTTAAACTTCTTTTTCCCGCTATCTAGCTCAGAATCCTACAACTTGTTAAAACAAAAATTGTTGGAAAGCGAATGGATTAATGTAATTAGGGCTGCTATGAAAACTTGTTCACCCTTACATCTTTCAATAGCCCTATATCAAAACAGGATGGCTCCCTATTTGTATTTTTTGACTAATCCTATGCAGAGAAGAGCCCTCACACTTGCTCACTTCAATGTTTTCCCCTCCGCTTTATTGCGTGGTAGATTTAACAACTTGGAAATGAGAGTTTAAAGGGTTTGCCTTTGGTGGTGAACAACAAATTGAAACATTAAGGCACACATCAACTGCTTTGCTGCCCCAAATTTGCTAATATCAGATCAAAATATTCCAACATTCTTTCTAGGATACCTAGTGAAATGGGGGAATCAGGTAGACTTCCTTTCCTTCTGGAAAATTCTGACAATGAAACTTGTGAATTGGTAGCACGATTTTTACTGGAGGTGATGCACAATCAATAATTTATATTGTATCTTAAACCTTTGTATTTGTGTACCTTTTATCTCAGGCTTTTTATTGTGTTATGATTATTGTTATGCCAAATAAAGGCTTATTATTATTAATACTTAAACTTCTGTTCAGTGTAATTATTTTGAAATGGGGCTTCCCGCTTTATTAGCTTTTCAAGGGAGAAAAGACGCGTTCCGTTACTAATGGCAAAGTGGGAAGTCCCAGTTTTGGACAGCAAAACCGAGAGGAGGTTGAAGGATTAAAACGTGTTCCCTTCCTTGTGTCAGCCCAAGACAAACAGAGACTGCACAAGCCAGCAATTCACATTTTATGAATGAAAAAAGACACATCGTATTAACATCTTTCACTGGAGTTTGCCACAGGATGAGGCGCCGCTTCGTTGCCCGTGCGAGAGCCCAGCTACACACAGCCTTCTGTGTGTACGCATGAACATGATCTTTATTCCGCAACTAAGTATTAGCATAGATAGTGCCTGGAGATACAAATCTGTGCATGTCAGCCCCGGTGTGAACAGGATCTTTAACACACTGCATATTTATTACGCAGCGGACCCCTGCCCAGGATTTGTGAAACAAAGAGAAAAGGCAGAATACCACAGTGCAGGGCGAAACCAATGAAGAAAGTCTAAATATGTGGTAAACATCATGAATCGCGGCTATGTAAAATGTAAATCAATGTCCTTCTACAATGCTGCAATATTTGAGTTCACGGGAGAGTGGCCCCAGTGGGCAGGACCTTGATCAATAATTATAATTTTTCATGTCTTCCTGGTAGTTTGTGTTTTTCTGCTGTTCCCTGTAGCCTGAAGAGCCTGCCCCACCAGCCTCAGCTTCAGAGACCAAGGGAAATGGTTTCCAGCAACGCAGGAACGAAATACAAAGATCAGGTAACACAGGCAGCGACTCTTGGGGGAAGAAGCAAAGAGAACTGACCGAGAAACTGACCTAGAAACCCATGGGCAGTTTGAACAGCTTAGTGTCAAAACCGCTAGCTTGGTTCTTGTGTATGTGTGTTTGAAAGGTCCTTTGAAACATCAGTCTAGATCCAAGGTTTAGAATGTTCTTGCAAACCTGAGATGCCCATGTGGTCTTCAAAGAAGTGGAGAGACTGGCCGTTGTGGGTTTTCTGGGCTGTGTGGCCAGTTGATTCCAGCTATGGAAGCCTTCGACAATACAAAGATGAGAAACCTTCCACAACAGCCCTGAGACCAGTCACCAAGTTTGGTAGGTGCCACTAGACACGGCATCTGGGTATTAGGCATCAGTGGCGGAGCTACCAGGGGACGGAGGGTGCGCCACGCACCAGGCACACGGCTTTGAGTCATATGGAAGGCAGAAAATTCCCTTCGACCCCTCCCCCTTCCCCCCGCAGCACCCCTCCACACTTACTTTAGAAACCAAGCTGGCTGGAGAACTGGCCTGCCTGTTCCCTTCCAGGCTGCAAAGAACCTGGTGGGAACTACATTTCCCAGGGTCTCTGTATCCCGAATGCCACCCGTTGTACATTTGCTGTGTGGAAAGGGCCTCAGTCAAGTAAAAAAACCATGGTATCAAGTTGATGTATTAATCACAGCTAGATTTGAATCCAGGAGCACCTCAGAGACTAATAAGATTTTCAGGAAATAAACTTCCCAGTGTTTCCTGAGGCTTATTCCTTGAAAATCTTGTTGGTGTCTAAGGTGCTCCTGGATTCGAATCTACCATATATACTCGTGTATAAGTTGACCCACATATAAGTCGAGGCACCTAATTTTACCACAAAAAACTGGGAAAACTTATTGACTCGCGTATAAGTCGAGGGTGGGAAATGCAACAGCTACTGGTAAATTTCAAAAATAAACATAGGGCCCTTCCGCACACGTAAAATAATGCATTTTCAAACCACTTTCACAACTGTTTGCAAGTGGATTTTGCCATTCTACACAGCTTCAAAAAACACTGAAAGCAGTTTGAAAGTGCATTATTCTGCATGTGCAGAATGAGCCATAGATACCAATAAAATTACATTAATTGAAGCATCAGTAGGTTAAATGTTTTTGAATATTTATTTCAAAGAAAAACAGTAAACTAGCTGTATAAGTGGAAAAGAGGGTCAACAAAAACAATATGGACTCAACAATAACTTTAAAAGTACAAAAACCTTAGCTCAATCAGCAACCAAGCTAAAACACAAGAGTTAAAATCCTTCAAAACTGGATTTTTGGTCAGGGGAGGAATGTTTATGTTAGCAGTACCAACATTTCAGAGTATCTTTAGGAGACTCTCCTGATGATACCACCCAGGTTTGGTGAAGTTTGATTCACGGGTTCAAAGTTTTGGACCTTCAAAAGGGCCTCCCGCCCGGGACGTGGAATTCTTCCTCTTTTCATTCCCCCCTCCCTTTTCATTACTGTGGTTGGGTGGTAGGGTTGGTCAATACCCAAAAATGTTGGTAAATTTCGGATTCGGATGTTTGGGGGCATAAAATGATCTGTGTGCCTGAATCCAACTCATAGCCAATTCGGATATGCCCAAAAATTCGGGTAAATCCGAAAAATTCGGGTCCGTTTTAATTTTTTTGTATTTTTGATGTTTTACACATTTTGGCCTGCAGGGGGCTCAATTTTAAAGCTAGTGGCACCAAACTTTCAGGATATCATCCAGAGATTGTCTTGATGATTCTTCCCAAGTTTGGGGAAGGTTGGTACAGGGAGTCCAAAGTTATTGACCTCCAAAGGGGGTGGCCCCATCCCCCATTGTTTCCAAAGGGAGCTAACAGGAGATGGGGGCTACACCTTTGAGGGTCCATAACTTTGGACCCCCTGAACCAAACTTCACCAAACTTGGGAAGTATCATCAGGACAGTCTGCAGATGATACCCCGAAATTCTGGTGCCACTGTATCAAAAAATGTACCCCTGACAGGCAACCCAAGAAATTTCCCCAGATTCTGTGCTCTGCTGTGACTTCACTCCATGGCAGCCAATGGGAAATTTCTGGGGGAGGGCTGTGGGGTACATGTTTCTCAAGGTAAAGTCACAAAATGTTCAGAGCATCTTCGGGAAAGTCTCTTGATGACACCAGCCAGGTTTGGTAAACTTTGCTTCAGAGGGTGGTGGGAGATGGGCCCTACCCTTTTGGGGGCCCATAACATTCAACCCCCAGAAGCAAAGTTTACCAAACCTGGATGGTTAAGAACATAAGAAGAACATAAGAACAAACCAGCTGGATCAGACCAGAGTCCATCTAGTCCAGCTCTCTGCTACTCGCAGTGGCCCACCAGGTGCCTTTGGGAGTTCACGTGCAGGATGTGCAAGCAAATGGCTCCACATGCGGCTAAGCTTTTTCGCTCCCCGGAGCTACACCTGGTCTGTTAAGGTATTTGCAATCTCAGATCAAAGAAGATCAAGATTGGTAGCCATAGATCGACTTCTCCTCCATCAATCTGTCCAAGCCCCTTTTCAAGCTATCCAGGTTAGTGGCCATCACCACCTCCTGAGGCAGCACATTCCAAACACCAATCACACGTTGCGTGAAGAAGTGTTTCCTTTGATTAGTCCTAATTCTTTCCCCTAGCATTTTCAATGGATGCCCCCTGGTTCTAGTATTGTGAGAAAGAGAGAAAAATGTCTCTCTGTCAACATTTTCTACCCCATGCATAAATTTATAGACTAGAATGGTTCTTAACCATTCTTAACCACAACACCACACTGGCTCTCTTCCAGGGGTCGAGTAGAAGAACATCGAAACTGGTTTGTCTGTCTCTCAAGATGCAGAAAACTATTGCAGAGTCCCGTCTGAGAGATTACCACTGCCACTCCAAGCAGAGCTGGTGGTGAAAAGGGCCATCAAGTTGCAGATGACTTATGCTGACCCCAGAGGGTTTTCAAGGCAAGAGAAATTCAGAAGTGGCCTCTCCGTGGTGAGCCTGGATTTCCTTGATGGTCTCCCATCCAAATACTAACCAGAGCTGACCCTACTTATCAGCCAAGGTCTGATGAGATTGGGCCACACTCGGCCATTCCCTTCCATTGAACTCAATGGAATCAGAAGACTGTAAATTGGCCGAGGACTGCGCTCTAAGTTTTCAAAAGAGTTCATATTTCATCTCAGCCATCAACTCTGTTGGGTGACTTAAGGTCCTGCACTAACTCAGTTCAGACATAAACTAAAGTCGTGGTTTACTTTAACTAGGGCAGCTTGTAAAACCAGGACTGAGCTCACTTGAATCCAGATTTCCCATGAGAAATACAGGTATGTCACACACTCCTCCTGTTAATGGCATAGATTCTTGAGCATAAGTCTGGGAATTTACTTCCTGTTACCTCTATGCTCTCACTGTTCCAACCTTGAGAAAGATAACTTATGGATAAATGGCTTCATGCTCAGAAATAAATCTTACAAGGAGTGGAACAGAGAACATAGTTCTGAAACAAATATTTCTTGCAGATGACTTATGACAAATATTTCCAAAACCAGAGGTGTCTACATCACACCCGCAGAAGAAGAGAATTAGATGGTTTTAATAGAGTCATGCAAGGTTCACATAATTTTACACACTCTAAAAATAACTAAGGCCCTTTCCCCATTTACCCTTGTTGGAGGGTTGCTGCACGCAATTCCCAGTGCATGCAATTCCTGGCGCACGCCCCGGCTTCGCCTCGACACCGTGCTCTGCGCGGGGTCATCAAAAGACGCCATTTGAAAAGGCGCCAGGAATTACGCGTGCTGAGGGGGCACGAGAGAGGCAGCATCGGGGCGGCTGCATTCTTGCCTCCCCTGAAGTGGGGAGAGCATCTGGACCCCGCGCTACTTTAGGAGAGTAAGGTAATTGGGAAAGGGCCGATATCTCTCATGTCTGCATTGCATGAGACTGTCTTATCTTTCTGAAAGTGGTTCAGAGGGCACTTTCGAACATGCAGAATAATGCACTTTCTATCCACTTTCAATGCTCTTCGAAGCTGGATGTTACTGTGTGAAAGAACAAAACACACTTGCAAACAATTGTGAAAGTGAATTGAAAGTGCACTATTCTGCATGTGCGAAAGTGTCCAGAGAGAGTCTTAGAAATGGTACTGTAGCTTTTAAATCTCGGGTAGAAAGAGAGATGACACGTATGCTTTGCTGTTTTCAATGTAATTGACATATGTCTGTAGTTTTTGTATCATTATGATTCTTTTATATTTGATTATTTCACAAGTGATTAGACAGATTTCAAATAAAAACCTTAAAAGATAACACGGAGTGATTTTTAGCTGGAAGACAAGTTGTTCACTTGACACCTGGAATAAATAAACTTTGGGCCTCTCTCTCAGTCAGCGGGCCCATTAACTGTTAGAGATTAGTTATAAGAGAGAATAATCATCTCCATGCAGCCCTGTGGTCTAGTGGTTAATGTTCTGGAGCAGGCATAGTTTTCATGCAGCAGTTACCTAAATGCAGTGTTGGGATCCAAAAATTTTAGTAACGGGTTCCCATGGTGGTGGGAGTCAAACAGTGGCATAGCGCCAATGGGGTGGGGCGGGGCATGACGGGGGCGTGGCCGGGCATTCCGGGGGCAGGGCATTGCTGGGCGGGGCTGTGGCAAGGACGCAGCTGCTGTGCTCGTCCTTGCGGGGAAACGAATGCATGCAGGCGCAGACTGCCATGCACCTCCTGCTAGACTGCTTCAAGTTCTGCGCACTACTGCTGAGGAGCGGAGAAGGGGCGTAACTAAGACAAAAATCACGTGGCAAAATCACCAATTCGTAACTCCCTCTCGGCACACACAAATAATTAGCAACCTACTCTCGGGAACCTGTGAGAACCTGCTGGATCCCACCTTTGCCTAAATGCAATGCTTCCTCCATAGGAGAGATGAAAATCCACATCAGGTAGGTTTTATTTCTCTTTGCCATTCCCTGGAAAGGCATCTCCAGAGAACAAGCTGACATTAATGCAGGATTCAGCATCAGGGTGGCTGCATTTCAGACATCACCTGAAACTGTAGTCAAGACAAGACACAGTTGCTGGACTGATGGGCCCTAAGTAACCACAGTAACTAATATGACCTACACTTAGGCTCTTTCCGCACATGCAGAATAATGCACTTTCAAACTGCTTTCAGTGCTCTTTAGAAGAAAAGGAATAGCAAAATCCAATTTGCAAAACAGTTGTGAAAGTATTTGAAAACGCATTATTTTGCGTGTGCGAAAAGGGCTCCAGGGCAAACTAATGCAACCATGCTTAGTTGAATTCAATCATATAATACCTGATTTTCATATAATACCTGATACCTAAAGGACAGCCAGTAGCACCGATCTACCTTGCAGGATCATTGTAAAGTTTACTGAGCAATGCATGTGAAAAATGTGAATGTTCTAAAAGTCTACCAAGGAAGGAAGGAAGGAAGGAAGGAAGGAAGGAAGGAAGGAAGGAAGGAAGGAAGGAAGGAAGGAAGGAAGGAAGGAAGGAAGGAAGGAAGGAAGGAAGGAAGGAAGGAAGGAAGGAAGGAAGGAGGTGCGCTTGCCACCTCCCAAGTGCAACTTGCCGTCGTTGGTGTCGCCACCGCTGTCTATCTTGCCCGCTTGGCTGAAGGCAGGGCTTGGGGAGGCTGAGGGCTGGGGCGTGGCTTGGGGAGGTGGAGCCAAATGGCTTTTTGGGTGCTAAAGGTTGCCAACCCCTGATCTTGACTAACAATGCGGTCCCTGGGAGGGCAAAAGTGTCATAGGAGTGGCCTGGCACAAGGGGCAAATAAACAGACCATGGGGAGCTGCATGGCTCTGGGGCACCTGAATGCGGAAGCTGCTGCTGCGCTGGTGCTCCTGCCTGCTAGAGCATGGGAAGAACCTTGCTAGATCAGACCAGGGGTTCACTGTCCTTGGGAACCAACCTCACAAGCTCTCCAAAGACCGGATTGTCTGGAAGAAGAGAAGCAACAGGAAAGTGAGTTTTCAAAGCAACAGACTCTCAGACCTCCCTAGAAAGAAAGAGCGAAAGAACTAAAGAACGAAAGAGCGAAAGAGCGAAAGAGCGAAAGAACGAACGAACAAACGAAAGCAAGCAAGCAAGCAAGCAAGCAAGCAAGCAAGAAAGAAAGAAAGAAAGAAAGAAAGAAAGAAAGAAAGAAAGAAAGAAAGAAAGAAAGAAATCCCACCCCCCCCCCCCCCCACCCCCCCCCCCCCCCACCCCCCCCCCCCCCCACCCCCCCCCCCCCCCACCCCCCCCCCCCCCCACCCCCCCCCCCCCCCACCCCCCCCCCCCCCCACCCCCCCCCCCCCCCACCCCCCCCCCCCCCCACCCCCCCCCCCCCCCACCCCCCCCCCCCCCCACCCCCCCCCCCCCCCACCCCCCCCCCCCCCCACCCCCCCCCCCCCCCACCCCCCCCCCCCCCCACCCCCCCCCCCCCCCACCCCCCCCCCCCCCCACCCCCCCCCCCCCCCACCCCCCCCCCCCCCCACCCCCCCCCCCCCCCACCCCCCCCCCCCCCCACCCCCCCCCCCCCCCACCCCCCCCCCCCCCCACCCCCCCCCCCCCCCACCCCCCCCCCCCCCCACCCCCCCCCCCCCCCACCCCCCCCCCCCCCCACCCCCCCCCCCCCCCACCCCCCCCCCCCCCCACCCCCCCCCCCCCCCACCCCCCCCCCCCCCCACCCCCCCCCCCCCCCACCCCCCCCCCCCCCCACCCCCCCCCCCCCCCACCCCCCCCCCCCCCCACCCCCCCCCCCCCCCACCCCCCCCCCCCCCCACCCCCCCCCCCCCCCACCCCCCCCCCCCCCCACCCCCCCCCCCCCCCACCCCCCCCCCCCCCCACCCCCCCCCCCCCCCACCCCCCCCCCCCCCCACCCCCCCCCCCCCCCACCCCCCCCCCCCCCCACCCCCCCCCCCCCCCACCCCCCCCCCCCCCCACCCCCCCCCCCCCCCACCCCCCCCCCCCCCCACCCCCCCCCCCCCCCACCCCCCCCCCCCCCCACCCCCCCCCCCCCCCACCCCCCCCCCCCCCCACCCCCCCCCCCCCCCACCCCCCCCCCCCCCCACCCCCCCCCCCCCCCACCCCCCCCCCCCCCCACCCCCCCCCCCCCCCACCCCCCCCCCCCCCCACCCCCCCCCCCCCCCACCCCCCCCCCCCCCCACCCCCCCCCCCCCCCACCCCCCCCCCCCCCCACCCCCCCCCCCCCCCACCCCCCCCCCCCCCCACCCCCCCCCCCCCCCACCCCCCCCCCCCCCCACCCCCCCCCCCCCCCACCCCCCCCCCCCCCCACCCCCCCCCCCCCCCACCCCCCCCCCCCCCCACCCCCCCCCCCCCCCACCCCCCCCCCCCCCCACCCCCCCCCCCCCCCACCCCCCCCCCCCCCCACCCCCCCCCCCCCCCACCCCCCCCCCCCCCCACCCCCCCCCCCCCCCACCCCCCCCCCCCCCCACCCCCCCCCCCCCCCACCCCCCCCCCCCCCCACCCCCCCCCCCCCCCACCCCCCCCCCCCCCCACCCCCCCCCCCCCCCACCCCCCCCCCCCCCCACCCCCCCCCCCCCCCACCCCCCCCCCCCCCCACCCCCCCCCCCCCCCACCCCCCCCCCCCCCCACCCCCCCCCCCCCCCACCCCCCCCCCCCCCCACCCCCCCCCCCCCCCACCCCCCCCCCCCCCCACCCCCCCCCCCCCCCACCCCCCCCCCCCCCCACCCCCCCCCCCCCCCACCCCCCCCCCCCCCCACCCCCCCCCCCCCCCACCCCCCCCCCCCCCCACCCCCCCCCCCCCCCACCCCCCCCCCCCCCCACCCCCCCCCCCCCCCACCCCCCCCCCCCCCCACCCCCCCCCCCCCCCACCCCCCCCCCCCCCCACCCCCCCCCCCCCCCACCCCCCCCCCCCCCCACCCCCCCCCCCCCCCACCCCCCCCCCCCCCCACCCCCCCCCCCCCCCACCCCCCCCCCCCCCCACCCCCCCCCCCCCCCACCCCCCCCCCCCCCCACCCCCCCCCCCCCCCACCCCCCCCCCCCCCCACCCCCCCCCCCCCCCACCCCCCCCCCCCCCCACCCCCCCCCCCCCCCACCCCCCCCCCCCCCCACCCCCCCCCCCCCCCACCCCCCCCCCCCCCCACCCCCCCCCCCCCCCACCCCCCCCCCCCCCCACCCCCCCCCCCCCCCACCCCCCCCCCCCCCCACCCCCCCCCCCCCCCACCCCCCCCCCCCCCCACCCCCCCCCCCCCCCACCCCCCCCCCCCCCCACCCCCCCCCCCCCCCACCCCCCCCCCCCCCCACCCCCCCCCCCCCCCACCCCCCCCCCCCCCCACCCCCCCCCCCCCCCACCCCCCCCCCCCCCCACCCCCCCCCCCCCCCACCCCCCCCCCCCCCCACCCCCCCCCCCCCCCACCCCCCCCCCCCCCCACCCCCCCCCCCCCCCACCCCCCCCCCCCCCCACCCCCCCCCCCCCCCACCCCCCCCCCCCCCCACCCCCCCCCCCCCCCACCCCCCCCCCCCCCCACCCCCCCCCCCCCCCACCCCCCCCCCCCCCCACCCCCCCCCCCCCCCACCCCCCCCCCCCCCCACCCCCCCCCCCCCCCACCCCCCCCCCCCCCCACCCCCCCCCCCCCCCACCCCCCCCCCCCCCCACCCCCCCCCCCCCCCACCCCCCCCCCCCCCCACCCCCCCCCCCCCCCACCCCCCCCCCCCCCCACCCCCCCCCCCCCCCACCCCCCCCCCCCCCCACCCCCCCCCCCCCCCACCCCCCCCCCCCCCCACCCCCCCCCCCCCCCACCCCCCCCCCCCCCCACCCCCCCCCCCCCCCACCCCCCCCCCCCCCCACCCCCCCCCCCCCCCACCCCCCCCCCCCCCCACCCCCCCCCCCCCCCACCCCCCCCCCCCCCCACCCCCCCCCCCCCCCACCCCCCCCCCCCCCCACCCCCCCCCCCCCCCACCCCCCCCCCCCCCCACCCCCCCCCCCCCCCACCCCCCCCCCCCCCCACCCCCCCCCCCCCCCACCCCCCCCCCCCCCCACCCCCCCCCCCCCCCACCCCCCCCCCCCCCCACCCCCCCCCCCCCCCACCCCCCCCCCCCCCCACCCCCCCCCCCCCCCACCCCCCCCCCCCCCCACCCCCCCCCCCCCCCACCCCCCCCCCCCCCCACCCCCCCCCCCCCCCACCCCCCCCCCCCCCCACCCCCCCCCCCCCCCACCCCCCCCCCCCCCCACCCCCCCCCCCCCCCACCCCCCCCCCCCCCCACCCCCCCCCCCCCCCACCCCCCCCCCCCCCCACCCCCCCCCCCCCCCACCCCCCCCCCCCCCCACCCCCCCCCCCCCCCACCCCCCCCCCCCCCCACCCCCCCCCCCCCCCACCCCCCCCCCCCCCCACCCCCCCCCCCCCCCACCCCCCCCCCCCCCCACCCCCCCCCCCCCCCACCCCCCCCCCCCCCCACCCCCCCCCCCCCCCACCCCCCCCCCCCCCCACCCCCCCCCCCCCCCACCCCCCCCCCCCCCCACCCCCCCCCCCCCCCACCCCCCCCCCCCCCCACCCCCCCCCCCCCCCACCCCCCCCCCCCCCCACCCCCCCCCCCCCCCACCCCCCCCCCCCCCCACCCCCCCCCCCCCCCACCCCCCCCCCCCCCCACCCCCCCCCCCCCCCACCCCCCCCCCCCCCCACCCCCCCCCCCCCCCACCCCCCCCCCCCCCCACCCCCCCCCCCCCCCACCCCCCCCCCCCCCCACCCCCCCCCCCCCCCACCCCCCCCCCCCCCCACCCCCCCCCCCCCCCACCCCCCCCCCCCCCCACCCCCCCCCCCCCCCACCCCCCCCCCCCCCCACCCCCCCCCCCCCCCACCCCCCCCCCCCCCCACCCCCCCCCCCCCCCACCCCCCCCCCCCCCCACCCCCCCCCCCCCCCACCCCCCCCCCCCCCCACCCCCCCCCCCCCCCACCCCCCCCCCCCCCCACCCCCCCCCCCCCCCACCCCCCCCCCCCCCCACCCCCCCCCCCCCCCACCCCCCCCCCCCCCCACCCCCCCCCCCCCCCACCCCCCCCCCCCCCCACCCCCCCCCCCCCCCACCCCCCCCCCCCCCCACCCCCCCCCCCCCCCACCCCCCCCCCCCCCCACCCCCCCCCCCCCCCACCCCCCCCCCCCCCCACCCCCCCCCCCCCCCACCCCCCCCCCCCCCCACCCCCCCCCCCCCCCACCCCCCCCCCCCCCCACCCCCCCCCCCCCCCACCCCCCCCCCCCCCCACCCCCCCCCCCCCCCACCCCCCCCCCCCCCCACCCCCCCCCCCCCCCACCCCCCCCCCCCCCCACCCCCCCCCCCCCCCACCCCCCCCCCCCCCCACCCCCCCCCCCCCCCACCCCCCCCCCCCCCCACCCCCCCCCCCCCCCACCCCCCCCCCCCCCCACCCCCCCCCCCCCCCACCCCCCCCCCCCCCCACCCCCCCCCCCCCCCACCCCCCCCCCCCCCCACCCCCCCCCCCCCCCACCCCCCCCCCCCCCCACCCCCCCCCCCCCCCACCCCCCCCCCCCCCCACCCCCCCCCCCCCCCACCCCCCCCCCCCCCCACCCCCCCCCCCCCCCACCCCCCCCCCCCCCCACCCCCCCCCCCCCCCACCCCCCCCCCCCCCCACCCCCCCCCCCCCCCACCCCCCCCCCCCCCCACCCCCCCCCCCCCCCACCCCCCCCCCCCCCCACCCCCCCCCCCCCCCACCCCCCCCCCCCCCCACCCCCCCCCCCCCCCACCCCCCCCCCCCCCCACCCCCCCCCCCCCCCACCCCCCCCCCCCCCCACCCCCCCCCCCCCCCACCCCCCCCCCCCCCCACCCCCCCCCCCCCCCACCCCCCCCCCCCCCCACCCCCCCCCCCCCCCACCCCCCCCCCCCCCCACCCCCCCCCCCCCCCACCCCCCCCCCCCCCCACCCCCCCCCCCCCCCACCCCCCCCCCCCCCCACCCCCCCCCCCCCCCACCCCCCCCCCCCCCCACCCCCCCCCCCCCCCAC
Source organism: Sphaerodactylus townsendi (assembly GCF_021028975.2). Taxonomy (NCBI): domain Eukaryota; kingdom Metazoa; phylum Chordata; class Lepidosauria; order Squamata; family Sphaerodactylidae; genus Sphaerodactylus; species Sphaerodactylus townsendi. Next base: position 119,975,042 of record NC_059431.1, read on the forward strand.
CCCCCCCCCCCCCCACCCCCCCCCCCCCCCACCCCCCCCCCCCCCCACCCCCCCCCCCCCCCACCCCCCCCCCCCCCCACCCCCCCCCCCCCCCACCCCCCCCCCCCCCCACCCCCCCCCCCCCCCACCCCCCCCCCCCCCCACCCCCCCCCCCCCCCACCCCCCCCCCCCCCCACCCCCCCCCCCCCCCACCCCCCCCCCCCCCCACCCCCCCCCCCCCCCACCCCCCCCCCCCCCCACCCCCCCCCCCCCCCACCCCCCCCCCCCCCCACCCCCCCCCCCCCCCACCCCCCCCCCCCCCCACCCCCCCCCCCCCCCACCCCCCCCCCCCCCCACCCCCCCCCCCCCCCACCCCCCCCCCCCCCCACCCCCCCCCCCCCCCACCCCCCCCCCCCCCCACCCCCCCCCCCCCCCACCCCCCCCCCCCCCCACCCCCCCCCCCCCCCACCCCCCCCCCCCCCCACCCCCCCCCCCCCCCACCCCCCCCCCCCCCCACCCCCCCCCCCCCCCACCCCCCCCCCCCCCCACCCCCCCCCCCCCCCACCCCCCCCCCCCCCCACCCCCCCCCCCCCCCACCCCCCCCCCCCCCCACCCCCCCCCCCCCCCACCCCCCCCCCCCCCCACCCCCCCCCCCCCCCACCCCCCCCCCCCCCCACCCCCCCCCCCCCCCACCCCCCCCCCCCCCCACCCCCCCCCCCCCCCACCCCCCCCCCCCCCCACCCCCCCCCCCCCCCACCCCCCCCCCCCCCCACCCCCCCCCCCCCCCACCCCCCCCCCCCCCCACCCCCCCCCCCCCCCACCCCCCCCCCCCCCCACCCCCCCCCCCCCCCACCCCCCCCCCCCCCCACCCCCCCCCCCCCCCACCCCCCCCCCCCCCCACCCCCCCCCCCCCCCACCCCCCCCCCCCCCCACCCCCCCCCCCCCCCACCCCCCCCCCCCCCCACCCCCCCCCCCCCCCACCCCCCCCCCCCCCCACCCCCCCCCCCCCCCACCCCCCCCCCCCCCCACCCCCCCCCCCCCCCACCCCCCCCCCCCCCCACCCCCCCCCCCCCCCACCCCCCCCCCCCCCCACCCCCCCCCCCCCCCACCCCCCCCCCCCCCCACCCCCCCCCCCCCCCACCCCCCCCCCCCCCCACCCCCCCCCCCCCCCACCCCCCCCCCCCCCCACCCCCCCCCCCCCCCACCCCCCCCCCCCCCCACCCCCCCCCCCCCCCACCCCCCCCCCCCCCCACCCCCCCCCCCCCCCACCCCCCCCCCCCCCCACCCCCCCCCCCCCCCACCCCCCCCCCCCCCCACCCCCCCCCCCCCCCACCCCCCCCCCCCCCCACCCCCCCCCCCCCCCACCCCCCCCCCCCCCCACCCCCCCCCCCCCCCACCCCCCCCCCCCCCCACCCCCCCCCCCCCCCACCCCCCCCCCCCCCCACCCCCCCCCCCCCCCACCCCCCCCCCCCCCCACCCCCCCCCCCCCCCACCCCCCCCCCCCCCCACCCCCCCCCCCCCCCACCCCCCCCCCCCCCCACCCCCCCCCCCCCCCACCCCCCCCCCCCCCCACCCCCCCCCCCCCCCACCCCCCCCCCCCCCCACCCCCCCCCCCCCCCACCCCCCCCCCCCCCCACCCCCCCCCCCCCCCACCCCCCCCCCCCCCCACCCCCCCCCCCCCCCACCCCCCCCCCCCCCCACCCCCCCCCCCCCCCACCCCCCCCCCCCCCCACCCCCCCCCCCCCCCACCCCCCCCCCCCCCCACCCCCCCCCCCCCCCACCCCCCCCCCCCCCCACCCCCCCCCCCCCCCACCCCCCCCCCCCCCCACCCCCCCCCCCCCCCACCCCCCCCCCCCCCCACCCCCCCCCCCCCCCACCCCCCCCCCCCCCCACCCCCCCCCCCCCCCACCCCCCCCCCCCCCCACCCCCCCCCCCCCCCACCCCCCCCCCCCCCCACCCCCCCCCCCCCCCACCCCCCCCCCCCCCCACCCCCCCCCCCCCCCACCCCCCCCCCCCCCCACCCCCCCCCCCCCCCACCCCCCCCCCCCCCCACCCCCCCCCCCCCCCACCCCCCCCCCCCCCCACCCCCCCCCCCCCCCACCCCCCCCCCCCCCCACCCCCCCCCCCCCCCACCCCCCCCCCCCCCCACCCCCCCCCCCCCCCACCCCCCCCCCCCCCCACCCCCCCCCCCCCCCACCCCCCCCCCCCCCCACCCCCCCCCCCCCCCACCCCCCCCCCCCCCCACCCCCCCCCCCCCCCACCCCCCCCCCCCCCCACCCCCCCCCCCCCCCACCCCCCCCCCCCCCCACCCCCCCCCCCCCCCACCCCCCCCCCCCCCCACCCCCCCCCCCCCCCACCCCCCCCCCCCCCCACCCCCCCCCCCCCCCACCCCCCCCCCCCCCCACCCCCCCCCCCCCCCACCCCCCCCCCCCCCCACCCCCCCCCCCCCCCACCCCCCCCCCCCCCCACCCCCCCCCCCCCCCACCCCCCCCCCCCCCCACCCCCCCCCCCCCCCACCCCCCCCCCCCCCCACCCCCCCCCCCCCCCACCCCCCCCCCCCCCCACCCCCCCCCCCCCCCACCCCCCCCCCCCCCCACCCCCCCCCCCCCCCACCCCCCCCCCCCCCCACCCCCCCCCCCCCCCACCCCCCCCCCCCCCCACCCCCCCCCCCCCCCACCCCCCCCCCCCCCCACCCCCCCCCCCCCCCACCCCCCCCCCCCCCCACCCCCCCCCCCCCCCACCCCCCCCCCCCCCCACCCCCCCCCCCCCCCACCCCCCCCCCCCCCCACCCCCCCCCCCCCCCACCCCCCCCCCCCCCCACCCCCCCCCCCCCCCACCCCCCCCCCCCCCCACCCCCCCCCCCCCCCACCCCCCCCCCCCCCCACCCCCCCCCCCCCCCACCCCCCCCCCCCCCCACCCCCCCCCCCCCCCACCCCCCCCCCCCCCCACCCCCCCCCCCCCCCACCCCCCCCCCCCCCCACCCCCCCCCCCCCCCACCCCCCCCCCCCCCCACCCCCCCCCCCCCCCACCCCCCCCCCCCCCCACCCCCCCCCCCCCCCACCCCCCCCCCCCCCCACCCCCCCCCCCCCCCACCCCCCCCCCCCCCCACCCCCCCCCCCCCCCACCCCCCCCCCCCCCCACCCCCCCCCCCCCCCACCCCCCCCCCCCCCCACCCCCCCCCCCCCCCACCCCCCCCCCCCCCCACCCCCCCCCCCCCCCACCCCCCCCCCCCCCCACCCCCCCCCCCCCCCACCCCCCCCCCCCCCCACCCCCCCCCCCCCCCACCCCCCCCCCCCCCCACCCCCCCCCCCCCCCACCCCCCCCCCCCCCCACCCCCCCCCCCCCCCACCCCCCCCCCCCCCCACCCCCCCCCCCCCCCACCCCCCCCCCCCCCCACCCCCCCCCCCCCCCACCCCCCCCCCCCCCCACCCCCCCCCCCCCCCACCCCCCCCCCCCCCCACCCCCCCCCCCCCCCACCCCCCCCCCCCCCCACCCCCCCCCCCCCCCACCCCCCCCCCCCCCCACCCCCCCCCCCCCCCACCCCCCCCCCCCCCCACCCCCCCCCCCCCCCACCCCCCCCCCCCCCCACCCCCCCCCCCCCCCACCCCCCCCCCCCCCCACCCCCCCCCCCCCCCACCCCCCCCCCCCCCCACCCCCCCCCCCCCCCACCCCCCCCCCCCCCCACCCCCCCCCCCCCCCACCCCCCCCCCCCCCCACCCCCCCCCCCCCCCACCCCCCCCCCCCCCCACCCCCCCCCCCCCCCACCCCCCCCCCCCCCCACCCCCCCCCCCCCCCACCCCCCCCCCCCCCCACCCCCCCCCCCCCCCACCCCCCCCCCCCCCCACCCCCCCCCCCCCCCACCCCCCCCCCCCCCCACCCCCCCCCCCCCCCACCCCCCCCCCCCCCCACCCCCCCCCCCCCCCACCCCCCCCCCCCCCCACCCCCCCCCCCCCCCACCCCCCCCCCCCCCCACCCCCCCCCCCCCCCACCCCCCCCCCCCCCCACCCCCCCCCCCCCCCACCCCCCCCCCCCCCCACCCCCCCCCCCCCCCACCCCCCCCCCCCCCCACCCCCCCCCCCCCCCACCCCCCCCCCCCCCCACCCCCCCCCCCCCCCACCCCCCCCCCCCCCCACCCCCCCCCCCCCCCACCCCCCCCCCCCCCCACCCCCCCCCCCCCCCACCCCCCCCCCCCCCCACCCCCCCCCCCCCCCACCCCCCCCCCCCCCCACCCCCCCCCCCCCCCACCCCCCCCCCCCCCCACCCCCCCCCCCCCCCACCCCCCCCCCCCCCCACCCCCCCCCCCCCCCACCCCCCCCCCCCCCCACCCCCCCCCCCCCCCACCCCCCCCCCCCCCCACCCCCCCCCCCCCCCACCCCCCCCCCCCCCCACCCCCCCCCCCCCCCACCCCCCCCCCCCCCCACCCCCCCCCCCCCCCACCCCCCCCCCCCCCCACCCCCCCCCCCCCCCACCCCCCCCCCCCCCCACCCCCCCCCCCCCCCACCCCCCCCCCCCCCCACCCCCCCCCCCCCCCACCCCCCCCCCCCCCCACCCCCCCCCCCCCCCACCCCCCCCCCCCCCCACCCCCCCCCCCCCCCACCCCCCCCCCCCCCCACCCCCCCCCCCCCCCACCCCCCCCCCCCCCCACCCCCCCCCCCCCCCACCCCCCCCCCCCCCCACCCCCCCCCCCCCCCACCCCCCCCCCCCCCCACCCCCCCCCCCCCCCACCCCCCCCCCCCCCCACCCCCCCCCCCCCCCACCCCCCCCCCCCCCCACCCCCCCCCCCCCCCACCCCCCCCCCCCCCCACCCCCCCCCCCCCCCACCCCCCCCCCCCCCCACCCCCCCCCCCCCCCACCCCCCCCCCCCCCCACCCCCCCCCCCCCCCACCCCCCCCCCCCCCCACCCCCCCCCCCCCCCACCCCCCCCCCCCCCCACCCCCCCCCCCCCCCACCCCCCCCCCCCCCCACCCCCCCCCCCCCCCACCCCCCCCCCCCCCCACCCCCCCCCCCCCCCACCCCCCCCCCCCCCCACCCCCCCCCCCCCCCACCCCCCCCCCCCCCCACCCCCCCCCCCCCCCACCCCCCCCCCCCCCCACCCCCCCCCCCCCCCACCCCCCCCCCCCCCCACCCCCCCCCCCCCCCACCCCCCCCCCCCCCCACCCCCCCCCCCCCCCACCCCCCCCCCCCCCCACCCCCCCCCCCCCCCACCCCCCCCCCCCCCCACCCCCCCCCCCCCCCACCCCCCCCCCCCCCCACCCCCCCCCCCCCCCACCCCCCCCCCCCCCCACCCCCCCCCCCCCCCACCCCCCCCCCCCCCCACCCCCCCCCCCCCCCACCCCCCCCCCCCCCCACCCCCCCCCCCCCCCACCCCCCCCCCCCCCCACCCCCCCCCCCCCCCACCCCCCCCCCCCCCCACCCCCCCCCCCCCCCACCCCCCCCCCCCCCCACCCCCCCCCCCCCCCACCCCCCCCCCCCCCCACCCCCCCCCCCCCCCACCCCCCCCCCCCCCCACCCCCCCCCCCCCCCACCCCCCCCCCCCCCCACCCCCCCCCCCCCCCACCCCCCCCCCCCCCCACCCCCCCCCCCCCCCACCCCCCCCCCCCCCCACCCCCCCCCCCCCCCACCCCCCCCCCCCCCCACCCCCCCCCCCCCCCACCCCCCCCCCCCCCCACCCCCCCCCCCCCCCACCCCCCCCCCCCCCCACCCCCCCCCCCCCCCACCCCCCCCCCCCCCCACCCCCCCCCCCCCCCACCCCCCCCCCCCCCCACCCCCCCCCCCCCCCACCCCCCCCCCCCCCCACCCCCCCCCCCCCCCACCCCCCCCCCCCCCCACCCCCCCCCCCCCCCACCCCCCCCCCCCCCCACCCCCCCCCCCCCCCACCCCCCCCCCCCCCCACCCCCCCCCCCCCCCACCCCCCCCCCCCCCCACCCCCCCCCCCCCCCACCCCCCCCCCCCCCCACCCCCCCCCCCCCCCACCCCCCCCCCCCCCCACCCCCCCCCCCCCCCACCCCCCCCCCCCCCCACCCCCCCCCCCCCCCACCCCCCCCCCCCCCCACCCCCCCCCCCCCCCACCCCCCCCCCCCCCCACCCCCCCCCCCCCCCACCCCCCCCCCCCCCCACCCCCCCCCCCCCCCACCCCCCCCCCCCCCCACCCCCCCCCCCCCCCACCCCCCCCCCCCCCCACCCCCCCCCCCCCCCACCCCCCCCCCCCCCCACCCCCCCCCCCCCCCACCCCCCCCCCCCCCCACCCCCCCCCCCCCCCACCCCCCCCCCCCCCCACCCCCCCCCCCCCCCACCCCCCCCCCCCCCCACCCCCCCCCCCCCCCACCCCCCCCCCCCCCCACCCCCCCCCCCCCCCACCCCCCCCCCCCCCCACCCCCCCCCCCCCCCACCCCCCCCCCCCCCCACCCCCCCCCCCCCCCACCCCCCCCCCCCCCCACCCCCCCCCCCCCCCACCCCCCCCCCCCCCCACCCCCCCCCCCCCCCACCCCCCCCCCCCCCCACCCCCCCCCCCCCCCACCCCCCCCCCCCCCCACCCCCCCCCCCCCCCACCCCCCCCCCCCCCCACCCCCCCCCCCCCCCACCCCCCCCCCCCCCCACCCCCCCCCCCCCCCACCCCCCCCCCCCCCCACCCCCCCCCCCCCCCACCCCCCCCCCCCCCCACCCCCCCCCCCCCCCACCCCCCCCCCCCCCCACCCCCCCCCCCCCCCACCCCCCCCCCCCCCCACCCCCCCCCCCCCCCACCCCCCCCCCCCCCCACCCCCCCCCCCCCCCACCCCCCCCCCCCCCCACCCCCCCCCCCCCCCACCCCCCCCCCCCCCCACCCCCCCCCCCCCCCACCCCCCCCCCCCCCCACCCCCCCCCCCCCCCACCCCCCCCCCCCCCCACCCCCCCCCCCCCCCACCCCCCCCCCCCCCCACCCCCCCCCCCCCCCACCCCCCCCCCCCCCCACCCCCCCCCCCCCCCACCCCCCCCCCCCCCCACCCCCCCCCCCCCCCACCCCCCCCCCCCCCCACCCCCCCCCCCCCCCACCCCCCCCCCCCCCCACCCCCCCCCCCCCCCACCCCCCCCCCCCCCCACCCCCCCCCCCCCCCACCCCCCCCCCCCCCCACCCCCCCCCCCCCCCACCCCCCCCCCCCCCCACCCCCCCCCCCCCCCACCCCCCCCCCCCCCCACCCCCCCCCCCCCCCACCCCCCCCCCCCCCCACCCCCCCCCCCCCCCACCCCCCCCCCCCCCCACCCCCCCCCCCCCCCACCCCCCCCCCCCCCCACCCCCCCCCCCCCCCACCCCCCCCCCCCCCCACCCCCCCCCCCCCCCACCCCCCCCCCCCCCCACCCCCCCCCCCCCCCACCCCCCCCCCCCCCCACCCCCCCCCCCCCCCACCCCCCCCCCCCCCCACCCCCCCCCCCCCCCACCCCCCCCCCCCCCCACCCCCCCCCCCCCCCACCCCCCCCCCCCCCCACCCCCCCCCCCCCCCACCCCCCCCCCCCCCCACCCCCCCCCCCCCCCACCCCCCCCCCCCCCCACCCCCCCCCCCCCCCACCCCCCCCCCCCCCCACCCCCCCCCCCCCCCACCCCCCCCCCCCCCCACCCCCCCCCCCCCCCACCCCCCCCCCCCCCCACCCCCCCCCCCCCCCACCCCCCCCCCCCCCCACCCCCCCCCCCCCCCACCCCCCCCCCCCCCCACCCCCCCCCCCCCCCACCCCCCCCCCCCCCCACCCCCCCCCCCCCCCACCCCCCCCCCCCCCCACCCCCCCCCCCCCCCACCCCCCCCCCCCCCCACCCCCCCCCCCCCCCACCCCCCCCCCCCCCCACCCCCCCCCCCCCCCACCCCCCCCCCCCCCCACCCCCCCCCCCCCCCACCCCCCCCCCCCCCCACCCCCCCCCCCCCCCACCCCCCCCCCCCCCCACCCCCCCCCCCCCCCACCCCCCCCCCCCCCCACCCCCCCCCCCCCCCACCCCCCCCCCCCCCCACCCCCCCCCCCCCCCACCCCCCCCCCCCCCCACCCCCCCCCCCCCCCACCCCCCCCCCCCCCCACCCCCCCCCCCCCCCACCCCCCCCCCCCCCCACCCCCCCCCCCCCCCACCCCCCCCCCCCCCCACCCCCCCCCCCCCCCACCCCCCCCCCCCCCCACCCCCCCCCCCCCCCACCCCCCCCCCCCCCCACCCCCCCCCCCCCCCACCCCCCCCCCCCCCCACCCCCCCCCCCCCCCACCCCCCCCCCCCCCCACCCCCCCCCCCCCCCACCCCCCCCCCCCCCCACCCCCCCCCCCCCCCACCCCCCCCCCCCCCCACCCCCCCCCCCCCCCACCCCCCCCCCCCCCCACCCCCCCCCCCCCCCACCCCCCCCCCCCCCCACCCCCCCCCCCCCCCACCCCCCCCCCCCCCCACCCCCCCCCCCCCCCACCCCCCCCCCCCCCCACCCCCCCCCCCCCCCACCCCCCCCCCCCCCCACCCCCCCCCCCCCCCACCCCCCCCCCCCCCCACCCCCCCCCCCCCCCACCCCCCCCCCCCCCCACCCCCCCCCCCCCCCACCCCCCCCCCCCCCCACCCCCCCCCCCCCCCACCCCCCCCCCCCCCCACCCCCCCCCCCCCCCACCCCCCCCCCCCCCCACCCCCCCCCCCCCCCACCCCCCCCCCCCCCCACCCCCCCCCCCCCCCACCCCCCCCCCCCCCCACCCCCCCCCCCCCCCACCCCCCCCCCCCCCCACCCCCCCCCCCCCCCACCCCCCCCCCCCCCCACCCCCCCCCCCCCCCACCCCCCCCCCCCCCCACCCCCCCCCCCCCCCACCCCCCCCCCCCCCCACCCCCCCCCCCCCCCACCCCCCCCCCCCCCCACCCCCCCCCCCCCCCACCCCCCCCCCCCCCCACCCCCCCCCCCCCCCACCCCCCCCCCCCCCCACCCCCCCCCCCCCCCACCCCCCCCCCCCCCCACCCCCCCCCCCCCCCACCCCCCCCCCCCCCCACCCCCCCCCCCCCCCACCCCCCCCCCCCCCCACCCCCCCCCCCCCCCACCCCCCCCCCCCCCCACCCCCCCCCCCCCCCACCCCCCCCCCCCCCCACCCCCCCCCCCCCCCACCCCCCCCCCCCCCCACCCCCCCCCCCCCCCACCCCCCCCCCCCCCCACCCCCCCCCCCCCCCACCCCCCCCCCCCCCCACCCCCCCCCCCCCCCACCCCCCCCCCCCCCCACCCCCCCCCCCCCCCACCCCCCCCCCCCCCCACCCCCCCCCCCCCCCACCCCCCCCCCCCCCCACCCCCCCCCCCCCCCACCCCCCCCCCCCCCCACCCCCCCCCCCCCCCACCCCCCCCCCCCCCCACCCCCCCCCCCCCCCACCCCCCCCCCCCCCCACCCCCCCCCCCCCCCACCCCCCCCCCCCCCCACCCCCCCCCCCCCCCACCCCCCCCCCCCCCCACCCCCCCCCCCCCCCACCCCCCCCCCCCCCCACCCCCCCCCCCCCCCACCCCCCCCCCCCCCCACCCCCCCCCCCCCCCACCCCCCCCCCCCCCCACCCCCCCCCCCCCCCACCCCCCCCCCCCCCCACCCCCCCCCCCCCCCACCCCCCCCCCCCCCCACCCCCCCCCCCCCCCACCCCCCCCCCCCCCCACCCCCCCCCCCCCCCACCCCCCCCCCCCCCCACCCCCCCCCCCCCCCACCCCCCCCCCCCCCCACCCCCCCCCCCCCCCACCCCCCCCCCCCCCCACCCCCCCCCCCCCCCACCCCCCCCCCCCCCCACCCCCCCCCCCCCCCACCCCCCCCCCCCCCCACCCCCCCCCCCCCCCACCCCCCCCCCCCCCCACCCCCCCCCCCCCCCACCCCCCCCCCCCCCCACCCCCCCCCCCCCCCACCCCCCCCCCCCCCCACCCCCCCCCCCCCCCACCCCCCCCCCCCCCCACCCCCCCCCCCCCCCACCCCCCCCCCCCCCCACCCCCCCCCCCCCCCACCCCCCCCCCCCCCCACCCCCCCCCCCCCCCACCCCCCCCCCCCCCCACCCCCCCCCCCCCCCACCCCCCCCCCCCCCCACCCCCCCCCCCCCCCACCCCCCCCCCCCCCCACCCCCCCCCCCCCCCACCCCCCCCCCCCCCCACCCCCCCCCCCCCCCACCCCCCCCCCCCCCCACCCCCCCCCCCCCCCACCCCCCCCCCCCCCCACCCCCCCCCCCCCCCACCCCCCCCCCCCCCCACCCCCCCCCCCCCCCACCCCCCCCCCCCCCCACCCCCCCCCCCCCCCACCCCCCCCCCCCCCCACCCCCCCCCCCCCCCACCCCCCCCCCCCCCCACCCCCCCCCCCCCCCACCCCCCCCCCCCCCCACCCCCCCCCCCCCCCACCCCCCCCCCCCCCCACCCCCCCCCCCCCCCACCCCCCCCCCCCCCCACCCCCCCCCCCCCCCACCCCCCCCCCCCCCCACCCCCCCCCCCCCCCACCCCCCCCCCCCCCCACCCCCCCCCCCCCCCACCCCCCCCCCCCCCCACCCCCCCCCCCCCCCACCCCCCCCCCCCCCCACCCCCCCCCCCCCCCACCCCCCCCCCCCCCCACCCCCCCCCCCCCCCACCCCCCCCCCCCCCCACCCCCCCCCCCCCCCACCCCCCCCCCCCCCCACCCCCCCCCCCCCCCACCCCCCCCCCCCCCCACCCCCCCCCCCCCCCACCCCCCCCCCCCCCCACCCCCCCCCCCCCCCACCCCCCCCCCCCCCCACCCCCCCCCCCCCCCACCCCCCCCCCCCCCCACCCCCCCCCCCCCCCACCCCCCCCCCCCCCCACCCCCCCCCCCCCCCACCCCCCCCCCCCCCCACCCCCCCCCCCCCCCACCCCCCCCCCCCCCCACCCCCCCCCCCCCCCACCCCCCCCCCCCCCCACCCCCCCCCCCCCCCACCCCCCCCCCCCCCCACCCCCCCCCCCCCCCACCCCCCCCCCCCCCCACCCCCCCCCCCCCCCACCCCCCCCCCCCCCCACCCCCCCCCCCCCCCACCCCCCCCCCCCCCCACCCCCCCCCCCCCCCACCCCCCCCCCCCCCCACCCCCCCCCCCCCCCACCCCCCCCCCCCCCCACCCCCCCCCCCCCCCACCCCCCCCCCCCCCCACCCCCCCCCCCCCCCACCCCCCCCCCCCCCCACCCCCCCCCCCCCCCACCCCCCCCCCCCCCCACCCCCCCCCCCCCCCACCCCCCCCCCCCCCCACCCCCCCCCCCCCCCACCCCCCCCCCCCCCCACCCCCCCCCCCCCCCACCCCCCCCCCCCCCCACCCCCCCCCCCCCCCACCCCCCCCCCCCCCCACCCCCCCCCCCCCCCACCCCCCCCCCCCCCCACCCCCCCCCCCCCCCACCCCCCCCCCCCCCCACCCCCCCCCCCCCCCACCCCCCCCCCCCCCCACCCCCCCCCCCCCCCACCCCCCCCCCCCCCCACCCCCCCCCCCCCCCACCCCCCCCCCCCCCCACCCCCCCCCCCCCCCACCCCCCCCCCCCCCCACCCCCCCCCCCCCCCACCCCCCCCCCCCCCCACCCCCCCCCCCCCCCACCCCCCCCCCCCCCCACCCCCCCCCCCCCCCACCCCCCCCCCCCCCCACCCCCCCCCCCCCCCACCCCCCCCCCCCCCCACCCCCCCCCCCCCCCACCCCCCCCCCCCCCCACCCCCCCCCCCCCCCACCCCCCCCCCCCCCCACCCCCCCCCCCCCCCACCCCCCCCCCCCCCCACCCCCCCCCCCCCCCACCCCCCCCCCCCCCCACCCCCCCCCCCCCCCACCCCCCCCCCCCCCCACCCCCCCCCCCCCCCACCCCCCCCCCCCCCCACCCCCCCCCCCCCCCACCCCCCCCCCCCCCCACCCCCCCCCCCCCCCACCCCCCCCCCCCCCCACCCCCCCCCCCCCCCACCCCCCCCCCCCCCCACCCCCCCCCCCCCCCACCCCCCCCCCCCCCCACCCCCCCCCCCCCCCACCCCCCCCCCCCCCCACCCCCCCCCCCCCCCACCCCCCCCCCCCCCCACCCCCCCCCCCCCCCACCCCCCCCCCCCCCCACCCCCCCCCCCCCCCACCCCCCCCCCCCCCCACCCCCCCCCCCCCCCACCCCCCCCCCCCCCCACCCCCCCCCCCCCCCACCCCCCCCCCCCCCCACCCCCCCCCCCCCCCACCCCCCCCCCCCCCCACCCCCCCCCCCCCCCACCCCCCCCCCCCCCCACCCCCCCCCCCCCCCACCCCCCCCCCCCCCCACCCCCCCCCCCCCCCACCCCCCCCCCCCCCCACCCCCCCCCCCCCCCACCCCCCCCCCCCCCCACCCCCCCCCCCCCCCACCCCCCCCCCCCCCCACCCCCCCCCCCCCCCACCCCCCCCCCCCCCCACCCCCCCCCCCCCCCACCCCCCCCCCCCCCCACCCCCCCCCCCCCCCACCCCCCCCCCCCCCCACCCCCCCCCCCCCCCACCCCCCCCCCCCCCCACCCCCCCCCCCCCCCACCCCCCCCCCCCCCCACCCCCCCCCCCCCCCACCCCCCCCCCCCCCCACCCCCCCCCCCCCCCACCCCCCCCCCCCCCCACCCCCCCCCCCCCCCACCCCCCCCCCCCCCCACCCCCCCCCCCCCCCACCCCCCCCCCCCCCCACCCCCCCCCCCCCCCACCCCCCCCCCCCCCCACCCCCCCCCCCCCCCACCCCCCCCCCCCCCCACCCCCCCCCCCCCCCACCCCCCCCCCCCCCCACCCCCCCCCCCCCCCACCCCCCCCCCCCCCCACCCCCCCCCCCCCCCACCCCCCCCCCCCCCCACCCCCCCCCCCCCCCACCCCCCCCCCCCCCCACCCCCCCCCCCCCCCACCCCCCCCCCCCCCCACCCCCCCCCCCCCCCACCCCCCCCCCCCCCCACCCCCCCCCCCCCCCACCCCCCCCCCCCCCCACCCCCCCCCCCCCCCACCCCCCCCCCCCCCCACCCCCCCCCCCCCCCACCCCCCCCCCCCCCCACCCCCCCCCCCCCCCACCCCCCCCCCCCCCCACCCCCCCCCCCCCCCACCCCCCCCCCCCCCCACCCCCCCCCCCCCCCACCCCCCCCCCCCCCCACCCCCCCCCCCCCCCACCCCCCCCCCCCCCCACCCCCCCCCCCCCCCACCCCCCCCCCCCCCCACCCCCCCCCCCCCCCACCCCCCCCCCCCCCCACCCCCCCCCCCCCCCACCCCCCCCCCCCCCCACCCCCCCCCCCCCCCACCCCCCCCCCCCCCCACCCCCCCCCCCCCCCACCCCCCCCCCCCCCCACCCCCCCCCCCCCCCACCCCCCCCCCCCCCCACCCCCCCCCCCCCCCACCCCCCCCCCCCCCCACCCCCCCCCCCCCCCACCCCCCCCCCCCCCCACCCCCCCCCCCCCCCACCCCCCCCCCCCCCCACCCCCCCCCCCCCCCACCCCCCCCCCCCCCCACCCCCCCCCCCCCCCACCCCCCCCCCCCCCCACCCCCCCCCCCCCCCACCCCCCCCCCCCCCCACCCCCCCCCCCCCCCACCCCCCCCCCCCCCCACCCCCCCCCCCCCCCACCCCCCCCCCCCCCCACCCCCCCCCCCCCCCACCCCCCCCCCCCCCCACCCCCCCCCCCCCCCACCCCCCCCCCCCCCCACCCCCCCCCCCCCCCACCCCCCCCCCCCCCCACCCCCCCCCCCCCCCACCCCCCCCCCCCCCCACCCCCCCCCCCCCCCACCCCCCCCCCCCCCCACCCCCCCCCCCCCCCACCCCCCCCCCCCCCCACCCCCCCCCCCCCCCACCCCCCCCCCCCCCCACCCCCCCCCCCCCCCACCCCCCCCCCCCCCCACCCCCCCCCCCCCCCACCCCCCCCCCCCCCCACCCCCCCCCCCCCCCACCCCCCCCCCCCCCCACCCCCCCCCCCCCCCACCCCCCCCCCCCCCCACCCCCCCCCCCCCCCACCCCCCCCCCCCCCCACCCCCCCCCCCCCCCACCCCCCCCCCCCCCCACCCCCCCCCCCCCCCACCCCCCCCCCCCCCCACCCCCCCCCCCCCCCACCCCCCCCCCCCCCCACCCCCCCCCCCCCCCACCCCCCCCCCCCCCCACCCCCCCCCCCCCCCACCCCCCCCCCCCCCCACCCCCCCCCCCCCCCACCCCCCCCCCCCCCCACCCCCCCCCCCCCCCACCCCCCCCCCCCCCCACCCCCCCCCCCCCCCACCCCCCCCCCCCCCCACCCCCCCCCCCCCCCACCCCCCCCCCCCCCCACCCCCCCCCCCCCCCACCCCCCCCCCCCCCCACCCCCCCCCCCCCCCACCCCCCCCCCCCCCCACCCCCCCCCCCCCCCACCCCCCCCCCCCCCCACCCCCCCCCCCCCCCACCCCCCCCCCCCCCCACCCCCCCCCCCCCCCACCCCCCCCCCCCCCCACCCCCCCCCCCCCCCACCCCCCCCCCCCCCCACCCCCCCCCCCCCCCACCCCCCCCCCCCCCCACCCCCCCCCCCCCCCACCCCCCCCCCCCCCCACCCCCCCCCCCCCCCACCCCCCCCCCCCCCCACCCCCCCCCCCCCCCACCCCCCCCCCCCCCCACCCCCCCCCCCCCCCACCCCCCCCCCCCCCCACCCCCCCCCCCCCCCACCCCCCCCCCCCCCCACCCCCCCCCCCCCCCACCCCCCCCCCCCCCCACCCCCCCCCCCCCCCACCCCCCCCCCCCCCCACCCCCCCCCCCCCCCACCCCCCCCCCCCCCCACCCCCCCCCCCCCCCACCCCCCCCCCCCCCCACCCCCCCCCCCCCCCACCCCCCCCCCCCCCCACCCCCCCCCCCCCCCACCCCCCCCCCCCCCCACCCCCCCCCCCCCCCACCCCCCCCCCCCCCCACCCCCCCCCCCCCCCACCCCCCCCCCCCCCCACCCCCCCCCCCCCCCACCCCCCCCCCCCCCCACCCCCCCCCCCCCCCACCCCCCCCCCCCCCCACCCCCCCCCCCCCCCACCCCCCCCCCCCCCCACCCCCCCCCCCCCCCACCCCCCCCCCCCCCCACCCCCCCCCCCCCCCACCCCCCCCCCCCCCCACCCCCCCCCCCCCCCACCCCCCCCCCCCCCCACCCCCCCCCCCCCCCACCCCCCCCCCCCCCCACCCCCCCCCCCCCCCACCCCCCCCCCCCCCCACCCCCCCCCCCCCCCACCCCCCCCCCCCCCCACCCCCCCCCCCCCCCACCCCCCCCCCCCCCCACCCCCCCCCCCCCCCACCCCCCCCCCCCCCCACCCCCCCCCCCCCCCACCCCCCCCCCCCCCCACCCCCCCCCCCCCCCACCCCCCCCCCCCCCCACCCCCCCCCCCCCCCACCCCCCCCCCCCCCCACCCCCCCCCCCCCCCACCCCCCCCCCCCCCCACCCCCCCCCCCCCCCACCCCCCCCCCCCCCCACCCCCCCCCCCCCCCACCCCCCCCCCCCCCCACCCCCCCCCCCCCCCACCCCCCCCCCCCCCCACCCCCCCCCCCCCCCACCCCCCCCCCCCCCCACCCCCCCCCCCCCCCACCCCCCCCCCCCCCCACCCCCCCCCCCCCCCACCCCCCCCCCCCCCCACCCCCCCCCCCCCCCACCCCCCCCCCCCCCCACCCCCCCCCCCCCCCACCCCCCCCCCCCCCCACCCCCCCCCCCCCCCACCCCCCCCCCCCCCCACCCCCCCCCCCCCCCACCCCCCCCCCCCCCCACCCCCCCCCCCCCCCACCCCCCCCCCCCCCCACCCCCCCCCCCCCCCACCCCCCCCCCCCCCCACCCCCCCCCCCCCCCACCCCCCCCCCCCCCCACCCCCCCCCCCCCCCACCCCCCCCCCCCCCCACCCCCCCCCCCCCCCACCCCCCCCCCCCCCCACCCCCCCCCCCCCCCACCCCCCCCCCCCCCCACCCCCCCCCCCCCCCACCCCCCCCCCCCCCCACCCCCCCCCCCCCCCACCCCCCCCCCCCCCCACCCCCCCCCCCCCCCACCCCCCCCCCCCCCCACCCCCCCCCCCCCCCACCCCCCCCCCCCCCCACCCCCCCCCCCCCCCACCCCCCCCCCCCCCCACCCCCCCCCCCCCCCACCCCCCCCCCCCCCCACCCCCCCCCCCCCCCACCCCCCCCCCCCCCCACCCCCCCCCCCCCCCACCCCCCCCCCCCCCCACCCCCCCCCCCCCCCACCCCCCCCCCCCCCCACCCCCCCCCCCCCCCACCCCCCCCCCCCCCCACCCCCCCCCCCCCCCACCCCCCCCCCCCCCCACCCCCCCCCCCCCCCACCCCCCCCCCCCCCCACCCCCCCCCCCCCCCACCCCCCCCCCCCCCCACCCCCCCCCCCCCCCACCCCCCCCCCCCCCCACCCCCCCCCCCCCCCACCCCCCCCCCCCCCCACCCCCCCCCCCCCCCACCCCCCCCCCCCCCCACCCCCCCCCCCCCCCACCCCCCCCCCCCCCCACCCCCCCCCCCCCCCACCCCCCCCCCCCCCCACCCCCCCCCCCCCCCACCCCCCCCCCCCCCCACCCCCCCCCCCCCCCACCCCCCCCCCCCCCCACCCCCCCCCCCCCCCACCCCCCCCCCCCCCCACCCCCCCCCCCCCCCACCCCCCCCCCCCCCCACCCCCCCCCCCCCCCACCCCCCCCCCCCCCCACCCCCCCCCCCCCCCACCCCCCCCCCCCCCCACCCCCCCCCCCCCCCACCCCCCCCCCCCCCCACCCCCCCCCCCCCCCACCCCCCCCCCCCCCCACCCCCCCCCCCCCCCACCCCCCCCCCCCCCCACCCCCCCCCCCCCCCACCCCCCCCCCCCCCCACCCCCCCCCCCCCCCACCCCCCCCCCCCCCCACCCCCCCCCCCCCCCACCCCCCCCCCCCCCCACCCCCCCCCCCCCCCACCCCCCCCCCCCCCCACCCCCCCCCCCCCCCACCCCCCCCCCCCCCCACCCCCCCCCCCCCCCACCCCCCCCCCCCCCCACCCCCCCCCCCCCCCACCCCCCCCCCCCCCCACCCCCCCCCCCCCCCACCCCCCCCCCCCCCCACCCCCCCCCCCCCCCACCCCCCCCCCCCCCCACCCCCCCCCCCCCCCACCCCCCCCCCCCCCCACCCCCCCCCCCCCCCACCCCCCCCCCCCCCCACCCCCCCCCCCCCCCACCCCCCCCCCCCCCCACCCCCCCCCCCCCCCACCCCCCCCCCCCCCCACCCCCCCCCCCCCCCACCCCCCCCCCCCCCCACCCCCCCCCCCCCCCACCCCCCCCCCCCCCCACCCCCCCCCCCCCCCACCCCCCCCCCCCCCCACCCCCCCCCCCCCCCACCCCCCCCCCCCCCCACCCCCCCCCCCCCCCACCCCCCCCCCCCCCCACCCCCCCCCCCCCCCACCCCCCCCCCCCCCCACCCCCCCCCCCCCCCACCCCCCCCCCCCCCCACCCCCCCCCCCCCCCACCCCCCCCCCCCCCCACCCCCCCCCCCCCCCACCCCCCCCCCCCCCCACCCCCCCCCCCCCCCACCCCCCCCCCCCCCCACCCCCCCCCCCCCCCACCCCCCCCCCCCCCCACCCCCCCCCCCCCCCACCCCCCCCCCCCCCCACCCCCCCCCCCCCCCACCCCCCCCCCCCCCCACCCCCCCCCCCCCCCACCCCCCCCCCCCCCCACCCCCCCCCCCCCCCACCCCCCCCCCCCCCCACCCCCCCCCCCCCCCACCCCCCCCCCCCCCCACCCCCCCCCCCCCCCACCCCCCCCCCCCCCCACCCCCCCCCCCCCCCACCCCCCCCCCCCCCCACCCCCCCCCCCCCCCACCCCCCCCCCCCCCCACCCCCCCCCCCCCCCACCCCCCCCCCCCCCCACCCCCCCCCCCCCCCACCCCCCCCCCCCCCCACCCCCCCCCCCCCCCACCCCCCCCCCCCCCCACCCCCCCCCCCCCCCACCCCCCCCCCCCCCCACCCCCCCCCCCCCCCACCCCCCCCCCCCCCCACCCCCCCCCCCCCCCACCCCCCCCCCCCCCCACCCCCCCCCCCCCCCACCCCCCCCCCCCCCCACCCCCCCCCCCCCCCACCCCCCCCCCCCCCCACCCCCCCCCCCCCCCACCCCCCCCCCCCCCCACCCCCCCCCCCCCCCACCCCCCCCCCCCCCCACCCCCCCCCCCCCCCACCCCCCCCCCCCCCCACCCCCCCCCCCCCCCACCCCCCCCCCCCCCCACCCCCCCCCCCCCCCACCCCCCCCCCCCCCCACCCCCCCCCCCCCCCACCCCCCCCCCCCCCCACCCCCCCCCCCCCCCACCCCCCCCCCCCCCCACCCCCCCCCCCCCCCACCCCCCCCCCCCCCCACCCCCCCCCCCCCCCACCCCCCCCCCCCCCCACCCCCCCCCCCCCCCACCCCCCCCCCCCCCCACCCCCCCCCCCCCCCACCCCCCCCCCCCCCCACCCCCCCCCCCCCCCACCCCCCCCCCCCCCCACCCCCCCCCCCCCCCACCCCCCCCCCCCCCCACCCCCCCCCCCCCCCACCCCCCCCCCCCCCCACCCCCCCCCCCCCCCACCCCCCCCCCCCCCCACCCCCCCCCCCCCCCACCCCCCCCCCCCCCCACCCCCCCCCCCCCCCACCCCCCCCCCCCCCCACCCCCCCCCCCCCCCACCCCCCCCCCCCCCCACCCCCCCCCCCCCCCACCCCCCCCCCCCCCCACCCCCCCCCCCCCCCACCCCCCCCCCCCCCCACCCCCCCCCCCCCCCACCCCCCCCCCCCCCCACCCCCCCCCCCCCCCACCCCCCCCCCCCCCCACCCCCCCCCCCCCCCACCCCCCCCCCCCCCCACCCCCCCCCCCCCCCACCCCCCCCCCCCCCCACCCCCCCCCCCCCCCACCCCCCCCCCCCCCCACCCCCCCCCCCCCCCACCCCCCCCCCCCCCCACCCCCCCCCCCCCCCACCCCCCCCCCCCCCCACCCCCCCCCCCCCCCACCCCCCCCCCCCCCCACCCCCCCCCCCCCCCACCCCCCCCCCCCCCCACCCCCCCCCCCCCCCACCCCCCCCCCCCCCCACCCCCCCCCCCCCCCACCCCCCCCCCCCCCCACCCCCCCCCCCCCCCACCCCCCCCCCCCCCCACCCCCCCCCCCCCCCACCCCCCCCCCCCCCCACCCCCCCCCCCCCCCACCCCCCCCCCCCCCCACCCCCCCCCCCCCCCACCCCCCCCCCCCCCCACCCCCCCCCCCCCCCACCCCCCCCCCCCCCCACCCCCCCCCCCCCCCACCCCCCCCCCCCCCCACCCCCCCCCCCCCCCACCCCCCCCCCCCCCCACCCCCCCCCCCCCCCACCCCCCCCCCCCCCCACCCCCCCCCCCCCCCACCCCCCCCCCCCCCCACCCCCCCCCCCCCCCACCCCCCCCCCCCCCCACCCCCCCCCCCCCCCACCCCCCCCCCCCCCCACCCCCCCCCCCCCCCACCCCCCCCCCCCCCCACCCCCCCCCCCCCCCACCCCCCCCCCCCCCCACCCCCCCCCCCCCCCACCCCCCCCCCCCCCCACCCCCCCCCCCCCCCACCCCCCCCCCCCCCCACCCCCCCCCCCCCCCACCCCCCCCCCCCCCCACCCCCCCCCCCCCCCACCCCCCCCCCCCCCCACCCCCCCCCCCCCCCACCCCCCCCCCCCCCCACCCCCCCCCCCCCCCACCCCCCCCCCCCCCCACCCCCCCCCCCCCCCACCCCCCCCCCCCCCCACCCCCCCCCCCCCCCACCCCCCCCCCCCCCCACCCCCCCCCCCCCCCACCCCCCCCCCCCCCCACCCCCCCCCCCCCCCACCCCCCCCCCCCCCCACCCCCCCCCCCCCCCACCCCCCCCCCCCCCCACCCCCCCCCCCCCCCACCCCCCCCCCCCCCCACCCCCCCCCCCCCCCACCCCCCCCCCCCCCCACCCCCCCCCCCCCCCACCCCCCCCCCCCCCCACCCCCCCCCCCCCCCACCCCCCCCCCCCCCCACCCCCCCCCCCCCCCACCCCCCCCCCCCCCCACCCCCCCCCCCCCCCACCCCCCCCCCCCCCCACCCCCCCCCCCCCCCACCCCCCCCCCCCCCCACCCCCCCCCCCCCCCACCCCCCCCCCCCCCCACCCCCCCCCCCCCCCACCCCCCCCCCCCCCCACCCCCCCCCCCCCCCACCCCCCCCCCCCCCCACCCCCCCCCCCCCCCACCCCCCCCCCCCCCCACCCCCCCCCCCCCCCACCCCCCCCCCCCCCCACCCCCCCCCCCCCCCACCCCCCCCCCCCCCCACCCCCCCCCCCCCCCACCCCCCCCCCCCCCCACCCCCCCCCCCCCCCACCCCCCCCCCCCCCCACCCCCCCCCCCCCCCACCCATTCAAAAAACCCACGGGACGTGGGACAAATTGTTTTAAGGCGGGACTGTCCCGCCAAAAGCGGGACGTCTGGTCACCATAACCACGTTGGGGACCCCTGGTTTATGGGAAGGGTAGGATGAGTTTGCTAATTCAAAATTAGCTTCCGCACATGCATCTACTTCCCCACTTCTAGCTACCACATAGGAAGATCTAGGCCACACAGTCGCTCTGTTCTGTGGCAAATCCTCAAGGGCTCCTCGGCAGAAGGGTTACCATGGGACGGCCCCCCTGTTAGCTTTGAAAAGCCCTGTTCAAATGGATGTTCACAATCCCCTCATAGTAACACAAACATACTAATGTTACAAGTTCAGACCAAATGGTGATGCCAGAAGTATTCAAACACACCTCTGTTCATTCCAGTTAAATCATGATCTTCCCATAAAGAATTCTTGGAAAGGAGCCGCAGAGGTGGAATCGCAAGAGGGAATTTCCTTGAAATGTTGCATTCAAACAAGATTTATTAATATAACGTTTATTTTAGATGGCAGCGGCCCAACAGAGGAATCATGCAAAATAAAAAGAGGATTATACAAAATGCATCTCACTGAAAATAAATGGAAGGTGCTGGTAATGTAGCAGAAATGTTGCTTATACAGAGGTGAAGATATATTTATTAAAGTTTGCAATATAACTGCTTTCTCACTTACACATTGGCATTTCTCTTTGACATGGGAGGAGAGAAGAAAGGAAGATGTTATCCGTATGGTCGACATGGGTTAGGGTTAGGGTTTCTTTAAAACCTTGACATGGACAGTGCTTGCTGCTACTTTTTTAAATTTAGAAAATGCACATTCCTCCACCACAGAGAGCTGCTGAAGGGTGGCTCCCAAAGTGAAAACATTTCCAACAAAAAACCCCAAAAACAATGGTTTAAGAATTATCAGTATTAAAAACCAGCATAAAACAAAATCCAACGTTCTAACATTACATCCATTGAACAATCCTCAGGCTAGAAGCAGACCACAAAAACAGCTTTGAAGGAAGGAACTCCTGAGTTAAAATTCTAGGCAAAAACAAACAATTTGGAACGGTGCCAGGCAAGCTTGGAGCAGGAAGGTACTCCAAAGGTAAGGTGCCATCCCTGAAAAAGCCCTGCCTCTGGCTGCCACCAGCTTCACTTTGCCAGGTGTAGGCATGGAGGGCTTAGGAAGAAGATTATAACAGGCAGTCTTTAGAACAGGAGACGGTCTTTCAAGTATTCCTGCCCCGAGCCATCTTTAGGGACCGGCAAAATCAGCATGTTGAACTGTACCTGGAAACAGGTGAGCAACAACCAAAGAACTTTTAGCACAGGAACTGTCTGGCTGCCACATTTTAGACAAGCAAACTTCTGGACAGTTGACAAGGGCAGCCCCATGTAAAGAATATTACAATAGTCTAAACCTGGTTGTACTCACGGCATGGATCTCTGTGGTCAGTTTGTGAGAAATGACTATTTGGCATATCTGTTGGAATAAGCGACTTCTGCATGCCTGGACACTGGGGGGGTGCTGTGTATCTCACTCTAACTGTGATGTTGCCTCTCTTGTTTGCCCTCCTTGTCTGGGCCAGGAGACCGCCCACTAACTTCCTTTCTTCCCCATGCTGGTTTCACTTCTGTCCCAGCCTTTGACCTGAGCGCATGGTCAATGGCAGCCTGCCACAGTGGGGCTTTCCCACTGTAGCATCCTCTCACCTGCACACACGTGATGGCGCGTTAGTTGTGCCCACTTGTTGTAGGGAAAGTAATCTCTTTAGACTAGGGTTTCTTTCTATCTACCTTTTTCCTGGAACAAAGCTGTGAACTGGAGATGCTTGAATATATGTAAGTTTTATCTTTTTACATTTATCTCTTGGGAAGTTTCTATAAACTGCACTCACGCACACTACTGGGCAGATCCATGACTCTAAACTAAACTAAATCTAACAATATCAGCCAGAGATGATAAAAGATCGTTCGTGCTATTGAGAAGATCTGACTCTCCAACTGTAGGCTAGGATCCGGTAGCATCCCCAAGTGACCCTCCTGCACTTTGGGGGTGGGTGAATGCCACCCCAGAATACTCAGTTCTCATTCACCTTCACCACGGACAATCACACAATGTATGTATGATGCAAAAAAAAGTAATTCAATCATCCACAACATGTCAAATTATCCGTTCTGCATGGTTTTCAACTGATCTTGCTTCTACTTCTAAAACAAATGCTTTCTTTTAAGCAAAGAAATAGCCCTCTACAAAAGAAGGATCATTCACACATATGTGAGTGTAATTTGAACAGTTGCCTGTGTGAACAACATGGAGTTTTGCTATCACTCTTCCTCACAACTGCTTATTGTCTTTGTTCACAGACTGCGCTTTTAAGGGCATATAATCAAACGCTGAACATTAGGGAACAGCAGGGGCGAACCGCCCAGGGGGACATGGGGTATCAAATGTCTCTGGGAGCATGCCATCTAATCACATGGGGGGGGCATGGGGCCCAGGCCGTGCTTGCCGGCTCTGGGTGGTAGACCTGGGCACCATCGCCAGCTCCAAGTGTTAGACCTGGGCACATTGTTGGCTCCAGGAGGTAGCCCTGGGCGCCGGCTTCAGGCAGTAGACCTGGGCGCCGTCACCTGGTGCTCCTCCATGAGATCGGCATATGCCTCGATCTCTCTCTACCCCCCACACTCATATCTAGGGAAAATGGAGCCGGGGGGCGAAAAGGATTTTGCCCTGGGCTCCATTTTTCCTAGATACGCCCCTGTGAGACTGAGCCTGGCACCTTCTTCACATATTCTGAACTATCCACACTTCCCTAAAGTTACACATTTTCTTATGAGGAGACATCTGAGGGGGGATATGATTGAAGTCTATAAAATTATGCATGGGGTAGAAAATGTTGACAGAGAGAAATTTTTCTCTCTTTCTCACAATACTAGAACCAGGGGGCATTCACTGAAATGGTGGGGGGAAGAATTAGGACTAATAAAGGGAAACACTTCTTCACGCAACGTGTGATTGGTGTTTGGAATATCCTGCCACAGGAGGTGGTGATGGCCACTAACCTGGATAGCTTTAAAAGGGGCTTGGACAGATTTATGGAGGAGAAGTCGATTTATGGCTACCAATCTTGATCCTCTTTGATCTGAGATTGCAAATGCCTTAACAGTCCAGGTGCTTGGGAGCAACAGCCGCAGAAGGACATTGCTTTCACATCCTGCACGTGAGCTCCCAAAGGCACCTGGTGGGCCACTGCGAGTAGCAGAGAGCTGGACTAGATGGACTCTGGTCTGGTCCAGCTGGCTTGTTCTTATGTTCCAAGTCTCTACCGACAACGAAACTAATGGAAGTAGAAGTATGTGAAGAAGGTGCCAGAATCAGTCCTCAGCATTACTCATTAATGAACCTCAATTACCAGGATCTGACAAGACTCTGGATAAGACATGGGAGATCAGCTGCTGGTTATAGTGGACTAATACAAGACAGCTTCATACAGTCAGTCAAAAGAGGACCCACATCTCAGTGGTCAAACAAGCACATCCTCTGCATAAAGTGATCTCAAGTTCCACTCCTAGCATCTTCAGCTAAAAAGTAGCAGAGCATGGGAGATCCCTCTACTAGAAGTACTGCCAGTCTGAGATCATGGATCTTCAACCCGAGTTGGTATTCTCAAGGAGATTGTGGACCCCCAACTACTAGGTCCCAAGCCCCTATATACAGCCACCATTTTGTTTGCACTTTTTCGGAAGGAACTTCTTCTAGTGCACATGTGTAGAGAACAAGAGTACCACTGGCAGGGCTGATGGGAATTGTAGTCCATAAGCACCCGGAGTGCCATAGGTTGGCCACCCCTGGGCTAGATAGACAAATGGTTTGACTTGGTGTTAATGTCTAATGGTGTTCTAATCTGGCAACTAGTAGAGTTATTTATGGGATAGAATATATAGATTATACATGAACAGGTCGTTCCTTGTGTTGAAAAGAGATGTTTATGCAGTTCAGTCTTCCTTAGGTTAGGACATACAATTTATGCTTCATTCTAATAGCTTTCCTGTACTTTTAGACATTAACTGTCCTCATTTAGGTCCTGAAAGACTGGGAGGCAATGCTGCGGGTATTTCATACCTATGGAAAGATTATTTTTGCTGCCGTGAGGTGGAACGTTTATATAGATGCTAATAAAAATCCATTTTTAAAATTGAACTCGTGCATATATATTTGCTACAAATTAAGTTTGTGGATCAATTCACATGTCTTGCGGATACATTGAAAAGATTAATTCACATTTCGACACCCGTCTCTCTGGCTGCAAAATACATAATTATATATATATGGAGGCAGTAGATATATATATATATATATCTGAATAGAGACTTTATTTGCACCCAAATCTCAAGCTGGAAATTTGTCACTGGGAGAATGAATTTTTATATTTCATTCTTCAGAGTAGACTTGGGTTTGCAAGGAGTCTTTCCAGAGAGTTGACTAAGTATAAACAACACATTCAGTTGATCTTCTGTGTTTATATTCCCATAATATCTTGGGGCAGGGAAGTTAACGAATTTATTTTAGCTTCAAATTACTTTTATGATCAAGTATTAAAATTTTGGGAACTGAAGACCTGATAATTGAAATCATGTCAAACTCTTAATGATGGGTTTTCTAAATTAGGTATGAAAATTCCTCAACTCTGGTCTGTTGTCCTATGTACCCCCCTGAAAGGAACGAGGTGACCACGTATCTGCCAAGTCCTGGCCACTGAGAATAAGCTCTTAGCTTGGATGGCATTCAATGTATTCGGCAGCCAACACCTACAAATGCCATTGGATTTTAATTGGGAAAGGAACTTGATGGTTTTCCCCCTGAGGCAGAATCTGACCTCCTCAATTACCTTGAAATATGGGAACAAAATTTAACCGGGTGGGGCCTGGAAGATCTACATACTTCTGAAGTGATCCATCCATGCGCTATGTCCAACACAACATATAGCTGCAGCGTTCAACTTTTGATTTACTGAAATGAACCAGCAACCTCACTTTTCAAGGCAACATTTTGTGTGATTTCCCCTTTGCTAAGGCCTCAAATTTATCTTGGCAGTCGGTGAATTTTGACAAATCCAGAGGGAAGTCAACCCCAAAACCAAGAATTACAATTTAAAATGTAAACTTCACTACCAAGATGCTTCACAGAGGCCTACTAATTAGTAGATCACGGCTGTTTCTAATTTTCATTTATAGTTGCTTCACTGTTTTTTGAGAAAACATATTTTTTAAATAAATGAAATTGCTGCCTGTTGGTGACTTTTCCGGCCATGGTCTGGTAGTTTTTGTTCCTACTGTTTCACCTGCCTCTATGGCTGGCACCGTTAGGAGCAAAAACTACCAGACACCCTGGAAAACCCATAATAGCCAGTCGATTCCAGCCACGAAAGCCCTCAACAATACAACTGAAATAGTTACTTGTTGATGTGATACAACGTAGAGTTGCCAACTCCTGGTTGGAAAATTCCTAGAGACTGTACGTAGTGCTTGGAGAAAAGGCAGACCTCACCAAGGTATAAAGCCTTATAATATAATGCCACTGTCTGAAACAATCATTTTCTCCAGAGGAGCTGATTTCTGTCAGAGATCAGTTGTAAGTCCAGGAAATCTCTAGGCCAGTGGTGATGAACCTATGGCACTCCAGATGTTCATGGACTACAATTCCCCTTTGCTAAGGTCTCAAATTTATCTTGGCAGTCTGTGAATTTTGACAAATCCAGAGGGAAGTCAACCCCAAAACCAAGAATTACAAATTAAAATGTAAACTTCACTACCAAGATGCTTCATAGAGGCCTACTAATTAGTAGATCACAGCTGTAGATCACAGCTGACTGATGGGAATTGTAGTCCATGAACATCTGGAGTGCCATAGGTTTGCCACCATGGCAATAGGCTCCGCCTGGAACTTGGCAACTCTAGGCAGCGATATGAGCAAATAGGGAGAGATGGAAAGCAAAGAGGCCATCTTGCCACTTCCTTAATTCATGGGTATCCCACGGACCACAGCTTCCTATCTTTCAACAAATTACTTGCTAGGGTTGCCAACCTACAGGTGGTAGCTAGTGATCCCCCATGTCCCCATTAGCAGTATGCCACTGGGCCTAACTATATCCTGAGTCCCAAAAAGCTGGCTATGCCTTAAGTTCCATCCTCACACCTTGAGATTTGAGTAGGGATGGGACCTGGGAACCCTCCAGGTGGGACCTGGGAACCCCCAGAACTACCGCTCAGCTCCACACTACAGACATCAGTTCCCCTGGGGAAAAAATGGATGCTTTATAGGGTAGACTCTATGGCCTTGCATCCCCATGAGGTCCCCGTTCTCTCCAAGCTCTATCCCCAAATCTCTAGGAGTTTCCCAAACTGAACCTTACCTCCCAATCTCCAGCTGATGGCCAGAGAGAACCTGGAAACCTTAGGTTTGAGCCCCATGTTTCAGGTTGTGCACCAGAAGACACAGAGAGACTCGCCTTCTATGGGGCTGCCAAGTCCAGGTTGGGGAATTTTGGAGATTTGGGGTGTGGAGCAGGGTTTGAGGAGAGACCTCAGCAGGGTGTAATACCATAGAGCCAATCCTTCAAGGGATCCATTTTCTCCAGGAGAACAGAACTGTATTTTCTGGAGATCAGTTGTAATTCCAGGAGATCTCCAGGACTCACCTGGTGGTTGGCAAATCTATGGCCCTTTCCCCACTTACCTTAAGCCCCACGCTACTCTCCTCAAGTAGCGCAGGGTCCCGGGGCACTCCCCACTACAGGGGCGGCGACAACGCAGCCGGCCCGACGCTGCCACTCTCGCACCCCCTCAGCACGCGGCATCCCTGGCGCTCCTCAAAACGGCGCCTTCTGATGACCCCGTGGGGACGCCTAGATGCGCGCCAGAAATGAGAGTAGCGTGCAGCAAAGGACAGCAAAGGTAAGTGGGGAAACGCCCTATGTTGTGTTTGAAGGACCTTAAACTGTGGCTCTTAGGCTCTGCTGGTTTGTCTGCCCCCCCCCCCCCCCGAACCCATGGCAATATTTTCAAAGGCAATCGCATTGCCATTTGCTGAATGGACCAGTTAAGAAAGTACACATCATTAAAACGACATATTTATTTCAGCAGTTTGACTTTATAGACAAGTTTGACTGAAGGACAAGCAATGTAGTGCTTCTGCCTATTATGGACTGGAACTTTCTTACCTCGTGAAGATGAACCGATCCCAACCGCTTGGAAAGAAAGACTTTGTATTCGGGACCTACAGTTGTAATGGAATATAGTGTTTGATGGCTACTGCCCGGGATTTCCGTGTATTCCTTTCTTTCTGGGGGAATTCATGATGGGGTGTGCAGCCAGTCTGCTATCTAGCCAGATTTCCAGGCCTGATCTGCTTAGCTTCAGCACTGACGAGACCCTGGGAGATCCATGATTTGATCTTCTCGTTGGCTTTTAAAGCAAAATTGCAGCCACGCGGGAATACAGCTTGGACCCCAGCTGCACGTGTAGCAGAGGGGGTTTAACTGTTCCACAATTCACAGTGCTATAATCCCCCCCCCCCTTTTAAAATAAGGATAGGGTTCCTGTCTGCTTTTTTTTTTCTGTCGAAGGGCGAACAGTAATAACCCCCAGTTTCAGCTGGGAAAACGGTGAAGGCTTTGGAAAGGTTAACAGTTCCCTCAGCACAACTGTAATTTAGCTGTTAAAAAGAGAAAGGGAGATTAGAGATCGCTTGATCCAAGCCGTGGTGCGGGCTTTCAGGCCGTTTCCTTTGACGTGAACGTGAAGATGTTTTTACCAAGGGCCACATTCATGATGGAAAATTTTTCTCTCTTTCTCACAATCCTAGAACCAGGGGGCATCCATTGAAAATGCTGGGGGGAAGAATTCGGACTAATAAAAGGAAACACGCAACATGTGATTGGTGTTTGGAATATGCTGCCACAGGAGGTGGTGATGGCCACTCACCTGGATAGCTTGAAAAGGGGCTTGGACAGATTTATGGAGGAGAAGTCGATCTATGGCTACCAATTTTGATCCTCCTTGATCTGAGATTGCAAATGCTTTAGCAGACCAGGTGCTCGGGAGCAGCAGCCGCAGAAGGCCATTGCTTTCACATCCTGCATGTGAGCTCCCAAAGGCACCTGGTGGGCCACTGCGAGTAGCAGAGAGCTGGACTAGATGGACTCTGGTCTGATCCAGCTGGCTTGTTCTTATGTTCTTATGTTCACATTGGGTTAGTTTCTAGCAGTCCCAAATGGTGTTTTTAATTTAAAAAAATGTTTTGAATACATTTAGGGATTCCGAACTCCAGGTGGGAAATGAGGGTCTCCTGGAATTACACCTCAACTCCAGACTGGAGAGATCAATTCCCTTGGGGGAAAGGGATGCTTTGGAGAGGGGACACTGTGACATTGTACCCCACTGAGATCCGTGTCCTCCCCAGGCCCAACCCCAAATGTCCAGGAACTCCTCAGGCATCCCATCAGATATTGTGAGATGGAGCTCAAACAAACAAACAAAGAACCTTTATTGGCATAACAACATTAGATACACAGATCCACTTAACCAAGTAGAGGGAAGCTAAAATAAATGTACAGGTAGAGAAGGCTGATGTTCAGGATTTGCTCCTAAAGCGCTGTTTTATATACAAATCCAAAAATTTGGCGACTGCATCGTTTGCATCACTACTGGGGCTGTCCAACAGAAAGGTAATCTTTTGCAAGTCAGATGCATACTCTTTTTTGAGTAGCAGAGGTGACCAAGTATTTGACTCTGGGTACTGTGTAAAGTGGACAATAAAGTAAAATATGGTCTATAGAGTCAACACAGTTCCCGTTGTGTATGCATAGCCTTTGGCAGTAAGGGGTTTTAGTGAATCTCCCTGTTGATACGGCTGATGGAAGGGCATTGCAACCGGCCAACATCATTGCTCTACAGAGCCTGGGCACGGTTATCTGGTGCAGGTATCGAGCCCCCTTATTACCAATGTAGGTGATACCTAGAGCTAAAGGAGAACAAGTCCTGGAAGCCTTTTCGAGTAGGATCTGATGTTCCTGGTCAAACAGCTTTCTCTTCAGAAGTTGGAAAGACTCTTTAGATGGTAGCATGGTCACTCGATCATACCCTCTTTCATTGTGTAAGGTTTGCAAAAATCAGAATGTCGCAATCTGCACTTATCCCATTTCTGTATAACAATCTAACCGATGCTCTTAAGATACCTATGCTTTTGAACAACATGGATCCCACAGTGTGCGAGAATGTAGCAAAATTTCTGCTAAAGATAATAGACGTAAGTCTAGATGAATACCAATCAATGTCTATGTATTATGACCACATATAGCCAGCAGTAATTTTTCTAGCTTCTGCCAGTATCCGATGATGTGAGTCAGCTTAGCTGAAGGAATGTCCTATAGTTACAGAAGGACCATGTATATATTTTAGTACCAGTGTCTATAACTGTGAGCAATAATGGGCAAATTTTGTATGCTTATTTTGTATGTTTATTTTATGCCAATAAAGGCTTGTTACTATAAAGATGGTAGCATGGCCAGATAATCCAAAGAATAGCCTAATTTGTTAATTTTTGTTTCTGTAATGCCCCACCATTCCGAGTGACAAGAAGTCTTGAGGGTGGGATGGAGCTCTTATTCTGCCTCATGTAGCTGTCCAATCTGTACTAGAAAGTCTGTGGGGCAGGAGAGTCCACCACCATTTCCCATCTATTCTTCGAGTTCAGAAGCATTTTCCAGTACCTGCCCCACTTCAAGAAGGCCTCCTCTAGACCTCTTGCCGCCGAAAGGCACCGAAGGGTCTGGCGTGGAGCGGTTACCCGGTTTGTCATCTCCCCAAATGTAGAAATATTTGCAATTTAAAAAAGGTAATCGGGTCAGATGTTACTTCTTTCGTTAGGCCACGTCTGCAGAGATATTGGACATGGAAGGATTGAGGCTGTCTGAAACAGGACAAAGAATTCTTTCCCCTTTGACTATTCTTTGTTGGTCCCAGGAAAGTGACAGATAAATGGGTTTTGTGATAAAGTTTTTTAAGTATCAATAAGGCTGCCCGTCATAGACTATTTCATCAAAATCAATTCTACTCAAATAGCTAGTGTTTTTTCTGGGGCTGTCAATGAAACACTCTTAAAAGCATTTGGCTTTTAAAATATTAATGTCTCACCTTTCTAGAGATATACTATAAGTTGGCTCAGACGCAGTTCGGAAAAATAAATACAGTGAAGGCAGGCCAAAAACATGAGATAAAATGGCAACGCAGAAGGACAACATTCTGCCAGACTTCGCACTCGTGCCCAGGGCGCCTGTTATATGGAATCTCTTCCACAATCAAAAGAAACAATGCAAACCATTCATCTTCACTTGCATCCCTTATCAACAGACCAGAGTGGCAAGCATTATGCTAACAAAATTCATGTCAGCCCCTATTCCACAAAGTGCACATACAAGGTTGCTTCAATCTATACTTATTTATGCCCTATATGAGCAAATATACAGATTCTCATGTACATGCTTCTCTTCTTATATGAAAGGGACAAACCACGCATACAAATCATGCATTGAGGTTGGGAAATGGGCTAAAAATGTGATAAAAAAATAAGGAATTAAAAACTGGAAGAGAGCAGGCACTAAAAATAATAATCTTAGCACCCATTCTATGTATTCACTGCTGCATGGGCCAATTTTTGTCACTCTATTTCAAGGGTCCTCAAACCTTTTGAGCTTGCAGGTGTCTTTGGAATTCTGACAGTGTGGAAGGCACAGTGACAGACAAAAAATAGCTGCTACAAAATGGCTGCTGCAGGAGGTCCAGCCAACCACAAAATGGCTGCCACAGCTTACCATCACTCCCACAGACAAGACCCTGCTGAGGTGGCAGCTGATGCCAAAGTAATGTTGCTGGAGGATCTTATAGTTGTCTCGAATCTGTTGTCTATATCAAGTCCACTGAGTGCCCCGTGCTAATACCCCAAGGAGAGAGGAAAGAGATCTTTCTACCTCTCTACCCTCTGCAAAATGTAACAGCTTATTCACCCTGAACTGAATAGCCCAGGCTGGCCTGATGTGATAAGATCTTGGAATCTAAGAAGGGACAACCCTAGTCAGTACTTGGTTGGAATTCCAGGAGAGGAATATAATGGGCTTAAAAGTCCTTTTGGGAAAGAGTAGGCTGACCAGACGTTCCGCTTTTGGCGGGACAGTCCCACCTTCAAACAATTTGTCCCGCGTCCCGCGGGTTATTTCAAGTGTCAATATTTATATTCGGCAATACTATTTGTATTGTCCTGAATATGTTTATTTGTCCTGTGAGGAATCCACCTCTGAACTTCTCTTTCAGAGGTGAACCTCTGACAATAGCTGAACCTTGACAATAGCTTCTCCCACCAGCACCACCACTAGCTCATTGTTAGCAAGTTGGGGCCTGTTCAGTATAAATATTTCTTATTTCCCTCTTTAGTCCTGGTTCTAATAATATATTACAGTAGATAAATAACATAAACCATTGTGAACTGTAATTGAGTCTCGGTGTAAGGAGAGCTACCCATTTTTATACTGCACTGAAAAGCACTGGTCACTGCATTTCCATGTCCAGTTCTACATCTCAAATATTTTCTCCATGGGGCCTTTTTAGCCAGAGATGTTTGGTTATAAGCAACATCTCTCAGGGGGGAAAAATGTTAGGCTGCCTCTGAAGGACAAGCGAACCATTGGCTCTTTATTGGATAGCTTAGAGACCTCAAACCACATTCAGTCAAGGGTTTATAATTTAAAAGAAATAAGCTTGTGCTAACTCAGAGTTTTACCTCAGGGGAGCCGGCCATGTAAAACCATACAATGGTAAGATTGCTCTGCAAATCTGTCCAGGCAAAGAATAAAATAAACAGGCATTTCATAGTGCAAACCCTACAGCAAATCTTCAAGGGTGCTAATGCATCGAGATAGATATTTTTACAGTAGGGTTTGGAAAATCAGAAAAAATTCACATTACTGTTTTGTGCCTCCCAAACCTTAATAGAATCGTATTTAAAGAATTGTGCTGCCCTTCCCAAACACCTGCACAGTTTGCCATAAAGCAGTGATGGCAAACCTTTTCGAGACCGAGTGCCCAAATTGCAACTCAAAACCCACTTATTTATCGCAAAGTGCCAACACGGCAATGTAACCTGAATACTGAGGTTTTAGTTTAGAAAAAACGGTTGGCTCCGAGGCGTGTGTTACTCAGGAGTAAGCTTGGTGGTAGTTGGTGGCTTTGCATTGAAGCAATCGTGCAACTCTTCCAACGGGTGAATCACGACCCTAGCAGGGTTGACTCAGAAGCAAGCCCCGTTGCCAGCAACCGAGCGTACTCTCAGGTAAAGGATCGCAAAAAAATAGGTCTTAGGTTTAATTCTATTTAATTAATGCCTATTTTAGATGGAGCCTATGTAATTTGTTATTGTGTATTTGGATAGTTGCTCCCCTGTTTGGTATAGTATTGATTTTGTGTTGTACACCACCCAGAGCCCCTCGGGGATAGGGCGGTATAAAAATCTAATAGATAGATAGATAGATAGATAGATAGATAGATAGATAGATAGATAGATAGATAGATAGATAGATAGATAGATAGATAGATAGATAGATAGATAGATAGATAGATAGATAGATAGATAGATAGATAGATAGATAGATAGATAGATAGATAGATAGATAGATAGATAGATAGATAGATAGATAGATAGATAAAAATAATCAAGCCCAGCAGCCCAGGCCAGCCTAGATGTGGGGGGGCACTCTGTTTGCGTGTGCCCACCGAGAGGGCTCTGAGTGCCACCTCTGGCACCCATGCCATAGGTTCGCCACCACTGCCATAAAGGGTGCCAGAGAATAACCTAAGGTTAACGATGGGACCAAAGAACTGGGGCCATTCCTCACTTTTCTAGGCCACAGACACTAGAAAGCTGGACAAAAGGCTTCGTGGGCTTTTTCACCACCTTTACAACCTCATTCCACAGAACATGAACCACAAAAACAAAATGGCGGAATTCTATTGCGAAAAGGAATGCATTGTATCCTGGTTTGGAGGAGGGGGGGGCGTCTCAAAAGATCGGAGAACGAATATCAAAAAGCTTAACTTTCTGCGCATCAGAATTATTTGTTCAATTCAAAGGTTCCTTCTGCGTAGCACTCATCCCACCTGATTTCTGACCTGTCAACGTGTCAGGAAGCCTCATTTACAAAAGGCAACCCTGTATTATTTTAACAGAATGGTGGGTTCCCCCCCCCCCATCCAATAAATACATCTTTTTTGTTAACTCCAATATTCTCCTTTGACAGAAAAAGGGCCTGGAGAATAATTAACTTTAATAGCTCTTCTTTGAATAGAACGGCACACCGGGATAGCATGTATAAATGAGCAAAATTTTAAATCTACAAAAAAAAATTTTTTTTTTTGCAAGAAACAAAAATTATAGGTTCAGCTTTGCTCCAGGGAAAAATGTATATTTGTAATAAATGTATCAAATCCTTTAAAAAGTGCGCCCAATGACACTTCACATTTAGGCTGATTTGCTTTCCAAATCATGTAGACAGCACAGTAGCATACAATCTTTAAACAAGTATAACCGGGGAGAAATGTAGAGAGATTTAAGAGAGAAATAAAAACACGATCAGCTAGCTTGTAATCTTCTTTTCTCTCATTCTCCTCCCTATAGTTGCATTAAATTGCCTGTTGAGAACAATAACATATTTGTGCTTTTACACATACGAATGATTTGTATTATGTAAAGATTTGGCTAACAGACTAAAGACACATTCACACTGAGCCTGGATTACATGCTGTTAATAATTTCCTGGATGCTCTGAGGGACCCATAATTCTGGAAGACAAAGCTTTGCTTTTGAAATAGGCTCAGCAATATCACAAAGTAGATTTGTATGCAAGCTTCCAGAACCACAAAGATTAAGTGTGAAAGTATCATTTGATAGAAACCATTTTCAAAAAACAAGCTTCTTCTTTTTTTCAAAACTCACTAAGGCAGTTCTGTTCTGAAGGAAACATTCCCTTAATCTGTGTAGCAGATTTTCGTGGAAATTCTAACCGGCCAAATGCTCACAAATTCAGCCTAGGTTGCTTTAAGCAGATGTATTCCATCACAGTTACACTGCATCATAGACGAAGTACTAAGACTGCACACTCTCATTTGCGTATGGTTTTGTGCTCAAGAACGCAAAGGATACAACCAGTGGTGGGATCCAAAAATTTTAGTAACAGGTTCCCATGGGGGTGGGATTCAAACTGTGGCGTAGCTCCAATGGGGCTGGGCGGGGCACGCCGGGCATTCTGGGGGCATTCCTGAGCGGGGCTGTGGCAAGCACACAGCCGCTGCGCTGGTCCTTGGGTGGGAAACGAATGCACGCAGGCGCAGGCTGCCACGCACGCCTGTGTACCTCCTGCTCGACTGCTTCAAGTTCTGCGCACTACTGCTGAGAGGAGGGGCGTAACTAAGGCAAAAATCACAGGGCAAAATCACCAATTAGTAACCCCCTCTCGGCACACACAAATAATTAGTAACCTACTTTCGGGAATCTGTGAGAACCTGCTGGATCCCACCTCTGGGTACAACTGCCAAGATACAAGTGTTCAACTCTCTCATTCATGTGTGTACACATGCCTTTCTTGTGAAAACAAAGCTGATTGGACATGAACGGTTAATGTACCCCAAGAATACCAGGTGGTTGGGACTAAAAGATAGAATAAAGAGGTCTCCCTGTTTCTGCACTATGAGTAAGGTGGCAGGCTGCCTACTTTGAAAGTCAATCTCCTGCTTTTTAATGGATTCAGACTATGAGAAAAAAGATCCCACCTAAACATTAGGAAGAACTTCCTGACTGTTAGGGCTGTTTGACAGTGCATGCGCTGCCTTGGAGCTGGGTGGAGTCTCCTTCTCTGGAGGTTTTTAAACAGAGGCTGGATGTTCACCTGTTGGGAGTGCTTTGATTAAGTGTTTCTGCATGGCATGGGGGTGGACTTGATGGCCCTTGGGGTTTCTTCCAACTCTATGGCTCATTCCACACATGCAGAACAATGCACTTTCAAACTGCTTTCAGTGCTCTTTGAAGCTGTGCGGAATAGCAAAATCCACTTGCAAACAGTTGTGAAAGTGGTTTGAAAACGCATTATTTTGCGTGTGCGGAAGGAGCCTATGATTCTACCATTATTATTATTATTATTATTATTATTATTATTATTATTATTATTATTATTATTATTATTATTATTATTATTATTATTATTATTATTATTATTATTATTATTATTATTCGTTTAATTTAATATACCGCCCTATCCCCTTCTTGAGAGGGCTGCAGAAGGGGTTTGAAGAGCCAATATGGCATTCTGCAACAACACCAGGGCTGGAGCGAGGGGAAACTGAACCCGGGGCACGCGTGCGCCCTGCGCCCCTGCCATGCCCCCACCACACCCCAGAACTTCCCCTCCATGGCCCCTCCACGGTGCATGCCCGGTGCATCGCGCACCCCCTCTCACCCCCTTGGCACAATGCCACTGAACAACACTATGGCCGTTTCAGCACGGCCCATTAACGACGGCCTGGGTGCGGTAAAAACGCCGCCCCCAGGCCGCCGTTCGCACAGGCGCCGCTGCTGCAACGCAGCAGCGGCGACCTGACTCCGCTTCCCTCCCCCCAGGGCGGCGTCAGGCCGCCCTAAACAACAACCCTTTAAAGGGTTGTTGTTGGGGAGGAAGCGTCTTCCCGGCAGCGCTGGGCGCTGGTGTTGTTCTTCCTGTTCATTGATTTGTCCTCGTGCCAGTTGTTGGGCGCCGAGTTCGGCCCACACTGTGTCCTCCGACCTCCAGGGGTCGGAGGGCAGCGTGGGCGGGGCTGCGACGCCCAGCAGGCGACGACGAGGACACCGTGAGTGGGGCGGGGAAGGGGGAAGAGGCGGCTCCGTGTGGTGCCGCCTGCCGTTTGCCGGCCTCCGCTTCGCCTGCTCGCACGCTTGCATGCGAACGGGCTTGCGCCCCCATGCCACCAGAACTCTTGGCGGCGTGGGGGCGACTGGAGGCCATGCGAAAACGGCCTATGTAATTCCTGGTAGCAGAACTGGAAGTGACATCACCACACTCTAGGATTCCCCTGAAACTCTGTGGCCTGCAATACTGTGACGCCACTTCCACTAATATAGTTGGAAGTGGTACTGTTGAATGCCACTTTGCAATGCTGTGATGTTATTGTTTATTTATATGCCATTAAAGGTATTTGACTTTAGAATGCCACTTCAGTAAGTCTTCTTCCTCCAACTAGTTGTGGAGCACTACCTGGCACTCCTTTACCTTAGCTTTCTGAGCTTTGGGGTGTTGTGGGGTTTCCAGGCTGTATGGCCATTTTCCAGTAGGATTTTCTCCTGACGTTTCACCTGCATCTGTGGCTGGCATCTTCAAAGGATCTGATGGTAGTAAAGAAAGTGGAGTATATATACCTGTGGAATGTCCAGGGTGGGAGAAAGAACATTCCACAAGTATATAACTGTGCTTTATTACCATCAGATCCTCTGAAGATGCCAGCCACAGATGCAGGTGAAACGTCAGGAGAAAATGCTACTGGAACACGGCCATACAACCCAGAAACCCCACAACACCCCACTGATTCCGGTCATGAAAGCCTTCGACAATACATTTTTGAGTTTTATTTGTGTCTGCCTTATTCGCACGGAGCACATGGGGCGGGCACATTAACAAATAAATGTGACAGTCCCTATCATCAGGTCTCTTTTGTGTGAATTTAGACTGCACCCTAGAACTCACTCATCACTTCTCTCAGGCCTCTGAAAGATATCAGAAGAAGGCAAACGGCTCCTCAGGGAACGACATGACTGATCCAGTCGCTGAAGAAAGCATGATAATGTTTCCAAGGTTCCTCAGAACACAGTTAGTACAACACAAAAGGTTGGATGATGATGATGATGATGATGATGATGATGATGATGATGATGATGATGATGATGATGATGATGATGATGATGATGATGATGATGATGATGATGATGATTTAAATTTCATATACCGCCCTATCCCCGAAGGGCTCAGGGCAGTGTACAGATAAAACATCAGCTAAAAACATACATATAATTAAAACAGTCATATCTTAAAACATCGCCCGCGCCCTTACGAAACCCTCCTAATACGAAATAATGGGTCCTGATGGTATTAGGGCCCATGGGGGTAAACAGGAGGGGGCAGAGGCACCCTCAGTGGCCGGTCTCTCCAAAGACCCGGTGGAACAACTCAGTCTTACAGGCCCTGCGGAAATCCCCAAGGTCCCTCAGGGCCCGGACAGCTGGAGGTAGAGCATTCCACCAGGCAGGGGGCAGAGCCGTGAGGGCCCTGGCCCGAGTGGAGGCCAGCCGCATCATTGAGAGGCAGGGGACCTCCAGTAAATTGAGCGCAGAGGTCGAGTTGGGACATATGGGGTAATGCGGTCCCAGGGATGTACCGGCAGCTGAGCCAGTGGGACATGACAAACCATAGCCTTCCTTCTCCACATGCCGAGATTTCTTTCTTATGATCTGGTAACATCAGCATATGTTACCTTGGATGTCAAACCATCAGGGAACTTTGGAACTCTTCCTTCTCTCACCTTTCGCAAGTTTAGTCCCTCTCAGAAACATCTTCAACAAAAACGGCATGTAGTATCTCCTTGCACCAGTATGGCAGGGAAGTGCGCTGCGTAGACTTTAAAATTGGCCAGCTAGTCGAAATTTCAAAAAAGTTTGCCAAACTGGCCCTCAATTGAGTGGACATAGTAGAAATTCTTTTTTAATGACCTTTGGTCTTCGGTTCTAATTAGCTGTCTGATCCAAATTGCTCACAGTGTAAACAATGACTGATAAATCCACTTTGGCTTCAGGAATTTATGGGCCAGCAACGCAGCTGCCAACTGTCTAACTGTTTTAATAAAAAGCTATTTTCTAAGGTTTATGTTTTATTGCATGTATGACTCCTTTATTGGTTAGCATTTTGGAGCTGTGGAAAAGGTTATGAATTTAGTAACTGACTGCATTCATATCATATTTAAAACTTAATGCTATTTTATTAAAGACATATGGGCCTCCAAAGTACACATATTAAATGTCATGTAAGAAAAGTAGCAGTTTAAATCATGGTCAAATTCATTTTTGACATGACTCCGGAGGCTTCCCAAGATCTGAACTATTTCTTTGTAAATCTGGCAGTTTAACCACACTCATAAATCATTTTCAAAGCACATTATTTCTTAATTTTAGTGCATTAGAAAGCATTTGGCCTACACAGTGAACAGTTTGTAGCAGTTATGTGGTCTAAGTTGTGTGTTTATCCATACAATGTTGAAAGGAAGGAAAGAGCCTTCTATATATATATTTAAAGCACCTGATTTACTTATTTTCTTCTCTTTTCTTAAACGTAAGTAAATAGAATTCCTGATTAAACTTCCAAGATAAAATGGCCACCCTAGTATTCTAGGGTGGATTTCGCACAGCACAAATATAACATCTTTAGGACATGTTTAAAAGATCTGTTTTGGGATTCTGTGTTTCCACAGCATGGGAGAACACCAGCGTTGCTGGTCAAAATGGACCCCCCCCCCCTCCTGCTGCATGGGGCTCTTGTCTGTTTCACAGTGGCACATGCCATTTTATATGCTGCAGGAGATACTTCCTGAAGATTCCCCATGGAGGTTTCCTCAGCTCATTTGTTTGCTATTTCACTGTAAAGTAGATAAATAAAGTTTGTCTAGCCTAGCAATCCCATGCATGTGTCATGTTTCCTTTTGTTTTGTTTTGAGGAGGCTGTCTGTGAAGCTATCGCAACACAAATATGTGCATATTGCAACTTCTTTAGTCATGTCACCTTCACAGACATCCCCCTCAAAAAAAAAGGAAATATGACACATGCATGGGATCGTTGGGCCAAACAAACTTTATTCATCTACTTTTTACAGAGAAATAACGAACAGATGAGGTGCAAGCAGAGGAAACCTCTGTGGGGAATCCTCACGGAGAATCTCCTGCAGCACGCAAAACGATGGGCGCAAGCAGTGGAAACAAAAATAAGAGGTTTGTGCAAGAAAAATAAAGCATTTCTAGCCTGCTAGTAGAATAGTCTGACTAAACCAAGTTGAGGGGGAAAGATCACTAGTTTTTGGGAAGAGAATTGTGTGAAGTTCTTCCCCAAAATGCTTTTTATAATTTCTAGAGAAATTATTCATCGCTGTTTAGATGGAATTTTAGTGTATTTTAGTGATTATTAACATTGTCTGAATTGTATGAATTTTTATGCTGTACACCGCCCAGAGCCCTTCGGGGATGGGGCGGTATGGAAACCAAATAAATAAATAAATAAATAAATAAATAAATAAATAAATGAATGAATGAATGAATGAA
Organism: Sphaerodactylus townsendi; assembly: GCF_021028975.2. Taxonomy (NCBI): domain Eukaryota; kingdom Metazoa; phylum Chordata; class Lepidosauria; order Squamata; family Sphaerodactylidae; genus Sphaerodactylus; species Sphaerodactylus townsendi. The sequence continues at coordinate 120,014,693 of NC_059431.1, forward strand.
TGAATGAATGAATGAATGAATGAATGAATGAATGAATGAATGAGTAAATAAATAAATAAATAAATAAATAAATAAATAAATATTTGTGCTGTGCAGAATCTACCTCTGTGTTATTAGACTTGCATCTGTTAATTTTCAGACTATATATTAGAAGCACAAAAGCAACCATAATTTAATACTTCAAGTTGTTGTAAACTCTTAAAAAGAAGGAAGAGTTATAGGTGGCGAACCCTGTCAAGCTCCATGAATGATTATATGTCATCACATTGCCTATTTCTTTAGCCTCAGGCTTGGATCCTGATACCTTTCTGATGGCAGTAATGACCCATAAAGGTGAATATGTGTAATTTGCACAGCTCTATAAAGGTACACTCTGGTTATAGGAAGACCCGATTTTAAAAATACATTAAGTGCAAAACCAGACAAGATAAGTGGGTGTTCTATGAACAGATCTCCCTAATTCTCTCCCTTTTTAAAAGAAGTTGTGAGATGGGCAGACCTATCCAGAGCCCCAGTGGTGGAACGTGGCACTGCAATGGGCCCACCCCACTTTTTGGTGGCGCGTGGAGGCAAACAAGAAACAAACAAACAAAAAATCCCTCGCTGCCAGAGACCCCTCCATTAGGCTCAATGGATTCACACCACCCAAAAACCAGGACTGCAGCATAACATCAGCAGGATTACAGCTAAACATCAAGGAGTAAAAAATAATAACAGGGGAATTACACAACTTTAGGGTACATTGTGAAAAAATTGAAATTGTTCAAGATTTTCTATTCCTCGGCTCCATCATCAAGCAAAAAGAAAACTGCAACCAATAAATCAGAAGGTGACTGAGACTGCGAAGGAAGCCATGAAGGAGCTAGAAAAGATTCTTCAGTGGAAGGATGCATCACTGGCAACCAAGATTAAGATAATTCGTGCCAGAGTGTTCCCAATTACTATTTATGGATGTGAAACTTACCTAATGAAGAAAGCTGACAAGGAGAAAGGTCAGTAATTAGCAGAATATTTTACAGATACCATGGACTGCTAAAACAAACAAACAAACAAACAAACAAACAAATAAATAAATAAATAAATAAATCAGATCTTGATCAAATAAAGCCTGAACTCTCCCTAGAAGCTAAAATGAGGCTTTGATACTTGGTCCAATCACGCACAAAGTGTCTGGTGCATGATGAGGGTGAATGTCCGTTTCTTGGTTCTAACCCTGGGACCGCCCCTGCCACGCCCCATGCGCCAGCATGCATAGCAGCAATGTGGGAGGCTCAGCTGAGGAAATGGGACTGTCTCCTAGCGTAGTGGGGATTGAAACCTGGGATTCTGAGGTCCTAATCCAATACTCCAATCATCATCAGGGCAGTCTCCTGATGAGACCCTGAAATCTTTGAGACTGTGCCTTCAGAAATGTGTCCCCGCCCCCCCAAGCCTGCAACCCCCATTGACAGCAATGCAGAAAACTCAATGCAGAACAAAGATTCTTGGGCAAATTTCTGGGATGTTCCTGCAGGGGGTGCATTTTTGATGTATCGACACCAACATTTAAGGGTATCATCTGGAAACTGTCCTGATGGGACCCCCCCCCAGTTTTGGTGCAGTTTGGTTCAGGGGAGCCAAAGTTATGGACCCTCAAAACTGTAGCCCCCATCTCCTATTAGCTCCCATTGGAAACAGTGGGCGATGGGGCACCCCCTTTGGGAGTCCATAACTTTGGACTCCCTGAACCAAACCTCACCAAACTTGGGGGGTAGAATAAGGAGAGTCTCCTGATGATATGCTGAAAATTTGGTGCCTCTAGCCTAAAAACTGCACCCCTGCAGGCCAAAAATAGAAAACCAATAAAAATACCCAAAACGAACCCTGCATTTTGATGCCCCCCACAAGGTGATGTCCTGGGCAGCTGCCCACCTTGTCCAATGGGCATTACGCCCCTGCATCCAGATCAACATTTGGGCAAATGCTTCTGTGAGCCACACGGCTCCTTTGCAACACTCCCTTCCACTTTTTCCCCTTTTAATATTGTAATAGCAGCAATCAGTCATGCCCCGGCCAGAGCTCGTGTTTTGCCAATGTGGCGCTTTCCAAGATTAGGGTAGAAGTGTGCAATGCAATTTGTCTTCTTGAACTTCTACCACATAAAAATGTCCCATATCTATCTGAGGTGACAGCTACCAAGAAAATCCAATCATGCTGACCCTTTTTTGAAGTCCAGAAAATCAAGTCACGGGATCTTTTCATCCTTGCTATATTTTCACCACCAAAGCAGCCAACTTCAGAGCTGGTAGATGCATATCAGACGGACACCCGTCTCAGAAAACAATTAAATAAGTAAACTTTTAAGTGAGAGATATTCCAAGTAACTTCACGACATTAATTAACATGTGGAAGATCAGACACTGTGTGTGTTCAGACATGATACACCCCACACATACTGTAGAATTCAACAGAACTATCTCCTGTTGTTCTGAAATATTGACTTATAGAAAACAATAGCCTAGGATTGATCTTATTTCATTAATCCTAGTAACACAGGCATAAAATGAACAGTTCATAACAGGAAATGGGAGGAAAGAGGGAGGAAAAGAAAGAGAACCTCCTGTTGAATAAATTAACTTCTTAATGACTGAAACGTATATTTAGTGACTTTTAACAACCATGTAACACTCTATTCCAGTCTTCAGAGGAAGAATCTTTAAGTAATTATAAACAGGTTTGTAAGCGCAGAGGATGTCAGTACATGTGACAAGATTTTTAGAAGAAGAAGAAGAAGAAGAAGAACAAGAACAAGAACAAGAAGAACAAGAAGAAGAAGAACAAGAACAAGAACAAGAACAAGAACAAGAAGAAGAGTTTGGATTTATATCCCCCCTTTCTCTCCTGTAGGAGACTCAAAGGGGCTTACAATCTCCTTGCCCTTCCCCCCTCACAACAAACACCCTATGAGGTAGGTGGGGCTGAGAGAGCTCCGAGAAGCTGTGACTAGCCCAAGGTCACCCAGCTGGCGTGTGTGGGAGTGCGCAGGCTAATATGAATTCCCCAGATAAGCCTCCACAGCTCAGGTGGCAGAGCTGGGAATCAAACCCGGTTCCTCCAGATTAGATACATGAGCTCTTAACCTCCTACGCCACTGCTGCTCCTAAAAATCTACAGGGGGGTCCCCTCCCCCATTTTTAATTAAACATCTACTGGGGGTCCCCTCCCCCATTTATTTACATTTAAATAACTGGGAAACTGTGACCCATGCTGCCGAATGAGTTTAACCAAATGAGGTCTTTAAAAAAATATCAAGTCTTTCAAAGGAATAAATTCACCTACTTTTCTTCTTATATCATTCTAAGTTTTTGTTGATTACAAACACCAAAGTTTGGGGGTCAATCATATATTCTTATGACCCACTGGGTAGGAATGCAGGATATCAACGAATTAATACATTGCATAACATAAATATCTGATGACACACTTAGGTTGCCAACTCTGGATTGGAATATTCCTTTATTTCATTTATTATTATTGATTATTTAATTCATTTATATCCCAATTTTCTCCTCAATGGAGACCCAAAGAAAGCTTACACCCTTCTCCTCCCTCCATTTTATTCTCACAACAACCCTGTTAGGCTGAGAGTTGGTTAGGCTGAGAGTAGATGACCAGCCCAAGATCTACAGTTTCTACAGCAGAGTGGGAATTTGAACCTTGCTCTCCCAGATTCTAGTTCTGACACTCTAACCCAGGGGTGGCCAGCCTATGGTGCTCCAGATGTTTGTGGACTACAATTCCCATCAGCCCCTGCCAGCATGGCCAATTGGCCAAATGGGAATTGTAGTCCATGAACATCTGGAGCACCATAGGTTGGCCACTCCTACTCTAACTGCTATACTAAGGTGACCAGATTGTCACCTTTTTAAACCAGGATGGGGGGGTGCGCATACACGCGCAGTTGGAGGAGTGCACTGCCTTTTGGGAGCGCCCCAGAGGCTGCTGCACTGCCTTCTAGGGTGCTCCCCTGTTTCCCGCCCTGTGACAGGGCGGGAAAAGGGGAGCGCCCCAGAAGGCAAAATCGGGACAGTTAAAAAAACCCCACGGGACGTGGGACAGATTGGTTTAAGGTGGGACTGTCCCGCTAAAAGCGGGACGTCTGGTCACCTTACGCTATACCCTACTGGCTGTTTCATGGAGATTTGGGGGTGGGACCTGGAGAGGGTGAGGTTTGAGGAGGGGAAAGATCTCCGTGGGGACACAGTGCCACAGAGCCTACCCTCCAAAGCAGTCGTTTTCCCCACGGCAACTGAGCTCTGTCATCTGGAGACCAGCTGTAATTCTGGGGAAACTCCAGGCCTCGCCTGGAGGTTGGCAATCCTAGTGGGTGGACAACAGCTGGAAAGAGAGAAATCCCCAGGGGCACGCCAACTGTTCTCTTTCCCTTTTCCATGCCAGTATTGTTTTAAGTGTTTCTGATCCCTCGCTTAAGTGGCATAGATAAAAGCCAGAAGGCTCCGACTCAACAGTCAAACTTTCAAGATGTATATCAGCAGCAAAGGACATAAAGAGCTGGGAAATGTATATATTTATCTTAGGGTTCGGAACTGTATATTACATTTTCTTTTAATGTCCGAAAGCCTTCAAACTGCTTCGCTGTTTGCTGGGAAGGGCTCTTCTGTTCTAAAACTGTTTTTTTTTTAACTGCAGGGTTCCAGATGCAGCGGCCAGATTTAAAAGTCACAAAAAGCAGAGAATTCCAAGTTCAGCATGACATTCCCTTCCATAAATTCACCTTTTTGGAGCTTACCTACTGAAATAAAGGGGTGGGGATTATAGTAATTGTTTTCCGGACTAAAAGTGCTGTCCTAAAAGAGGGACCCCCTAAATCCCCTGAATTTAATGGGCTTAGAAGGATGTAAGATTACAGTGTCTGTTACTTTTTAAAAAATGTTTTCCCGTCTCACAGAGTAGCTTCTTATAACCTTACCTTCTCGAGCTTACACAACGTTCATAGTGGGATATTTAAAACTTATCCAATATTCCTTGGTGACCTGGTACATAGCAGCACAACCACCGTATGTCGTAGAAATATTTACAAGGAAGGGAAAATAAGGGCTCCTCATTGTATCCTTCCATCTTTACACAACACACAAGGTCTGGCAGGGAGATTCCTGCCTGGCAGCTGCTATAAAACGACAAGGAATCCCAACCACATGGGAAGTTTTTAAAACAAATTCCTCAGATTGATCTGGAAGCAACCAGGTTACCACCGGGGCACGTAAATCTGGTCTTTCGTTCCCGTTTATTTACAGCCCTAGATACAGACACAGAAGGCTATTTAAAACATGTTTAAATAACGTACCGTAATAAAATTTAATCTTGCTTGTGCAATGAAGAGAATGCTGATGCATTCCATGTTTGCGAGTCTTCCCCGAAAAGGGTCAAATCGCAAAATGACAACCTCTTTCTGTCTTAACTCTCCCACGCCAACTGGAACTTTGGACATTCCAATGCAATTTTCGAGGCAAAAGGTGTGCAAACAGGCAGACGATCAGAGCCACATTTGTTTGATACTTGCTAATTGCATGCAAAGCCTTGAGATTGCTATTTTTTTAGAATAAAAAGGGAAGACGGTTTGGAGTGGTGCTTCATCTCCCCGCCTGTCACTTCCTCTGTCATTTTTCCCCACCTGGAAATTACAGCTCTGTGTTTGCATGAAGTGGTGAAGCTATAGTATAATCTACCAACTGTCATAATGTCTCCTGTCCAAAACCCCACTTTTCCCCCAAATGTCCCCTCAAGCCCAACTTACTTGCCCTACTAGTGAAATGGGGTGGGGGTGGGGGTGGAGTGGAGGTTGTAGGAAGGAGGGCAAATTCTTACAGCACCCCTCCATTCTTTTTCCAGCCTTGTCTTTTGTTTCCCCTGGCAAATAACTGTGATGGATGGCATCTCTGGGCCTGGTGCATTCTGATAATTGTGGCTCTCAGAAGGCGCCACATAATATGGAACTAGATGTCAAGCATTACAGGAACTGCAGGTCCCGGAATGTGTGGGGATTGCCAGGAGCAGTCACAGTTTATTGTCCGTTCATGTGCACCCTTGGCGTGTGCTGAGTACATATATGACTCCAGCATCCCAGCAGCTGCCTAATGATGCCCACATCTAATCCAGTGGTGGGATCCAAAAATTTTAGTAACAGGTTCCCATGGTGGTGGGATTCAAACAGTGGCGTAGCGCCAATGGGGCTGGGCGGGGCACGACGAGAGCATGGCCGGGCATTCTGGGGGCGGGGCATTAATAATTTCTCTGTTACTGTAAAAAAAACTCTTACTGTAAAAAAAAAGTTCCTAATTTCTAGCTGGTATCTTTCTGTCCATAATTTAAACTCATTATAGCAAGTCCTATTGTCTACTGCCAACAGAAACAACTACTTCTCCTCTAATTGTCGAATACTTAATACTTTCAAATATTTAATTTTGTTTCTAGACATCAAAAGAAGGATACTTTCCTTAAACAAGGAACTTTACCATATTTCTAAAACATGTTTTTAAAACAGTCCAACAGGGAGAATTATCCCATTTTCTACCTTCGCTAACCAGCCACATAGGAAACAACAGGACTTTATGATTTTTGGACCTAATGGAATTTCTAACGGAAAAGCAGACCCAATTAGCAACCCCCTCTCAGCACACACAAATAATTAGTAACCCACTCTCGGGAACTGGTGAGAACCTGCTGGATCCCACCTCTGATCTAATCCCACACCAGGTCAGACCCTAATAAATATGTGACCACACTCCGGGCTCCCATTCCTGCTTGAGGGAGCAGCAGGAAGGAAATGGGATTTAAAATGGTATTGTAGGATGCCAGGATGTCCCTTCCAGTTTCAGGCTCAAAAGTGACATCATGGCATCATGCAACATTCTAGGAATTTCCCAGGTCTCTATGGTTTTTGCCTCAGAGATATGGGAAATTGCCAGAGCATCACTGACACCATGTTGCCACTTCCAGGTATCTGACTGAAAATGATATCACAATGTCACATGATGGTGATTTTCTAGTCTCTCCCCCCTCCCCCTCCCCCGGAGACTTGGGATTTGTCAGTCGAAGCAACCCTAATGTGTGCTATTATGAATTTTCCTCCTAATGTCCATCACTATACAATGCACTTCATTTCACTTTCTTACCCCAAACCCAGTGGTGGGATCCAAAAAATTTAATAACACGTTCCGATGGTGGTGGGATTCAAACAGTGGCGCCGTCGCACACACGCACCTCCAATCTCTATTGGGCAGGGAGGTTGCTTTAGTAACCCCTTCTCAGCAGAAAAAATGAGTAACCACTTCTAGAGAAGTGGTGAGAACTGGTTGGATCCCACCTCTGCCCAAACCTCATTTGCACCGTTGTCCGGTACAAGTAGTAGCAAAAGACACAGATTAATTATGTGATACATAGTAGTGATTTTGCTACTACAAAAAATTCAAAAACACACAAAGCATGCTTCGTCGTCACCTTATCTCAGTGGGGTGTATGTACAACCTTCCCTGGATTATAGTCCTACACAGTGGTGGGATCCAAAAATTTTAGTAACAGGTTCCCATGGTGGTGGGATTCAAACTGTGGCATAGCGCTAATGGGGCTGGGCGGGGCACAATGGGGGTGTGACCGGGCATTCTGGGGTGGGGCATTCCTGGGCGGGGCTGTGGCAAGGACGCAGCCGCTGCGCCGGTCCTTGGGTGGAAAACGAATGCACGCAGGCGCAGGCTGCCACGCACGCCGGTGCACCTCCTGCTAAACTGCTTCAAGTTCTGCGCGCTACTGCAGAGAGGAGGGGCGTAACTAAGGCAAAAATCATGTGGCAAAATCACCAATCAGTAACCCCCTCTCGGCACACACAAATAATTAGTAACCTACTCTCGGGAACCTGTGAGAACCTGCTGGATCCCACCTCTAGTCCTACAATTACTTATTTAAAAGGCATGAGAAGTTTGGCCACGGATGATCATGCTGATTCATTCTATTTCCTCCTGCACAGATTTATTTATTTTATTTTATTTATATTTTAGATTTATAGGCCGCCTCTTCCCCGAAGGGCTCGAGGCGGCTCAACAACATGGCTGTTATTAACAGCAACTCAACAACATAACGTAAACATTAAAACTCCGGCAGCAATTACATATAATTAAAACAATCCAAGCCATTCAACCCGTATAAAACAGTTCAAACAGGCGCCCGTTCCTAAGGCTAAAAACAAGGGAAAAGAGGAAAGAAGAAAGGGAGGGAACAGGTGGGCCCAGATGGAGTCACAGCAGGCCCAACCGAGATGACAAAGATGGAAATTCGGCAGAGTTTCAGTGGGGGGCAGTAGAACAGCGGCCAGCCTCTCCAAAGGCCCGGTGGAATAATTCTGTCTTACAGGCCCTGCGGAACTCACCAAGATCCCGCAGGGCCCGGACTGATGGGGGTAAGGTATTCCACCAGGCTGGGGCCAGAGCCGTAAAGGCCCTGGCCCGGGTCGAGGCCAGCCGCATCGTCGCGGGGCTATGGGTCGCCAGCAATTCTGCCACTGCCGAGCGCAGTGGCCTATGTGGGACATAAGGGGTGATGCGGTCCCGTAGATATGAGGGCCCCATGCCGCGTAAGGCCTTAAAGGTTATTACCAGCACCTTGAAGACGATCCGGAACTCCACTGGGAGCCAGTGCAGACGGCGTAGCACAGGGGTGATATGGTCTGAGTAATCACCACCTGTCAGTAGCCGTGCCGCTGCATTCTGGACCAGCTTCAACTTCCGGATCAATCGCAAGGGAAGGCCCGCGTAAAGCGAGTTACAGTAATCTAACCGCGAGGTGACTGTCGCATGGATCACAGTGGCCAGGTCAGTCTGGGAGAGATAGGGAGCCAACCGCCGTGCCTGGCGAAGATGAAAAAACGCAACCTGGGTAACATGGGCCACCTGGCTCTCCATTGACAAGGCAGAGTCCAGGCGGACCCCCAGGCTACGAGCCAGGGATGCCGGGGCCAAAACGACCCCCTCCAATATAGGCGGCTGGAATTCCCTTGGTCTCTCCCCCCGGCCCAGCCAGAGGACCTCCGTCTTTGTTGGATTAAGTTTTAACCTACTCTGCTTCAACCAACCAGCGACCGACTCCAGACAATGCTGTAGAGCTGCAGGGGCAGAGGCCGCCCCCCTCTCCATCAACAGAATGAGCTGGGTGTCATCCGCATATTGGTGACAGACCAGCCCAAAGCTCCGCACCAGCTGAGCAAGGGGTCGCATGTAGATGTTAAATAAAAGCGGGGAAAGCAAGGCCCCCTGAGGAACCCCACAACTAAGTGGGGCTCTCTGGGAGGCCTCAACCCCGCACCATACCTGCTGACCCCGACCCTGGAGAAACGAGGCAATCCATTGGAGGACAATGCCCCGCACTCCAGAGGCTGCCAGGCGGTGGATCAAAAGGTCGTGATCGACCACATCAAACGCTGCTGTGAGATCAAGTAACACAAGCAGCGCCGATCCGCCTTGGTCTAGCTGCATGCGGAGCATGTCTGTGATGGCAATGAGGACGGTCTCCGTCCCATGCCCAGCACGGAAGCCGGACTGGAAGGGATCGATGGGTATTAGATAAAGCACCCACAGTACAAATGCGAAACTTACTTTATTGTTTTGCAAAAGGTCTTCCCCCTTTCTCTGCCCACTCTGCTGTAGACATAAAAGATGCACCAAAAATGGACATCAAGGCTCCCTTCCCTCCCCCCCAAAGCAACATCTGAGTCCTTCCGGTGGCACGCTCCGCACACTTTGAAGAGAATAAGGCCGCAGCTTTAAATAATTATGTCAAAGAAATGACAATTCTGCTCTTCGTAGGAGTAGGGATGAATAATTACAAGGCTGGGACATAATTAAGCAATTTTGGCTGTCGTCTTCTCGAGCTGTCATTCTGATGTGAAGAGCTGTCTGGCTGGGCTACATGGCTCTCGCCGGACGGGATTCTTCCGCTTTGATCTACACTTGTGCCAGCAAAATGAGGTCACGGTTTGGTCATTACACGAAGCTTCCTCGGCTGGCACGGTGCCCCCCTGCCCAGCCAGGCTTACAAGATTCCGTTTTTTTTTTTAAAAAAGAAGAATCTTGCATGAGACTACATTCAATATTTTGACAACTCCAAATATAAACATCACTGGGTAATGAAGTTCAGCTCGCTTGGCGCAGCAAGACAGAACCGAGCGCGGCAACGTTAAGCTGTTTTCTAATGAATGACTGTATCTTCCTCCTAACGACAGTCCCATCACAAACAGACTTGAAGCAACAAAAGATGAAATGAAGCAAAGCAGAAGAAAGCAGCGTTCTGTTCGGGAAAAATAAAAACCAGAGCAAGGCAGGGAGTTAGAGAAAATTAAATATTTATGATACCGTGAAGATTGGTGATTGCTAGCTACTTTTTTGCGGCGGAGTAAACAGAAGCGAGTCGGAGGAAAATATCCTGCCTCGAGTGCCGTTTTCAGGGGGGGGTCTTTTTCAGAGGGGCATCCAGCTCTGTAAAGATTTTTACGTCAAGCATGAGATGAAAGCAATTCCCAGTATAACTCCCATTGCTCCCTCACCCTCCCCCCCCGAGTCCCATCAGCCATTGTTTCATTCTGCTGAATAAGCTATTTATTTCCACGATGGGTATTAGTTTGTCTGTAGCAGTACAAAAGAACAAAAGTCCAGTAGCACCTTAAAGCTTGCCAGAAATTTTGTAAGACTTTAAGGTGCTACTGGACGCTTGCTCGTTTCTATTGTCTATTTCCAGTTTATCCTTATGGAAGAGAGTTGACATCAAATTCAGATTTCACTTTGAAGAACAGGCCTGATGCCAGCTATATACGTCAAAGGAAAGTAATACCCTTAAGAACATAAGAACTAGCCTGCTGGATCAGACCAGAGTCCATCTAGTCCAGCACTCTGCTACTCGCTGTGGCCCACCAGGTGCCTTTGGGAGATCATGTGCAGGATGTGAAAGCAATGGCCTTCTGCTGCTGCTGCTGCTCCTGAGCACCTGGTCTGCTAAGGCATTTGCAATCTCAGATCAAAGAGGATCAAGATTGGTAGCCATAGATCGACTTCTCCTCCATCAATCTGTCCAAGCCCTTTTTAAAGCTATCCAGGTTAGTGGTCATCACCACCTCCTGTGGCAGCATATTCCAAACACCAATCACACGTTGCATGAAGAAGTGTTTCCTTTTATTAGTCCTAATTCTTCCCCCCAGCATTTTCAGTGTATGCCCCCTGGTTCTAGTATTGTGAGAAAGAGAGAAAAATTTCTCTCTGTCAACATTTTCTACCCCATGCATAATTTTATAGATTTTATAGACCCTTCCTCCACCATTTCCTCTTTTCTTTACCTGAAAACCCCCCACAGCCGCCCTCCTTTTCCTGCTCCCTTCTCTTATTCTCACTTACCAGCCAACCTTCCTTTACCTCAGCTCCCATCTTCATTCCTTCCTTCTTTCCCTATCCCTGGCAGTCTCTCTGGGGAAAGTCTGGCTGAGTTGAGGAGTGCCAGCCACTAGGCTGAGACCAGTTGTACAGTAGGGAACGCATAATAATTTGTGAGGGGCACCTCACTTTCCCCTGTATCTACCTCCCTTTCCCTCCTCCTGGTACCCCCCCTTCATGTCCTCAACTTCCCCTGCTTCCTACTTTCCATCCCACCCACCCACGGATCGTTTATCTGCCCCCCCAACTTCAGCTATTTTTCTAAAAATTACTTCATTTATACTCCACCTTTCTCCTCAATGGGGAACCAAAACAGTTTACTTCATTCCGTGCTCCATTTTATCCTTACGACAACGCTGTCAGGTATATTAGCTGAGTACCTGTGACTGACCCAAGTTACCCCTGAACTTCATGACCAAATGGGCATTCACCTTCGGGTCTCCCAGATCCTAATCGGAAACTCTAACCACTGCAACACGCTGCCTATCATGGGGTGGCTGCTGTTGAACAGAAGCAAGTTTCTGAGCCTGGGAGTGACATGGAAATAATGTGATATTTACTTTTATTTTATTTTTCAAAATGTAAACCCCACCTTTCTGTCCTCACAAGGGTCATCAAGGCAGCTAACAAATTAAATACATTTTAAAACCATAAAAATAAACAAAAACTATAAAAACATTCAAAACCACAACTAAAAACATACACAGACATAAAAACAGCACTTAAAAGATTGGGAAGGAGTGGGGGAATCACTCAGGGAATGGCGAACAAAACAATAATGTTTTCAACGACTTGTGGATGTTGTTAGTTAGTAGGAGGGGACGAACAAATCTTCCTGAGGAACAAGTTCTAGAGTTTTGGTGCTACAACCAAGAAGGCCCTCTCCCAGGTTACCACATGCCTAATCTCAGAAGATGGGGGCACTTGAAGCAGGGCCTCTGAAGATGGTCACAGTGATCAGACAGATTCATAAGGTTGTCCTTAGGATATACTGGTCCAAAACTATATATGGCTTTGAAGGTCAATGCCTGTACCTTGAATTGCGCCCAAAAACAAATTGAGAGCTGGTGTAGATGGGAGCACAGTGCAGTAATTGCATCTAGATGTAACCAGGGCATGAACCACGGCTGGCTCACAAGTCAAAGTGGTAAAATGCATTGCTGGCCTTAGCTACCACCTGCTTTTCCAGCAGTAGACCTGGATTCAAGAGCACCCCGGTAATTGATGCATGGCCTGGCCCCAGTGAGTCCTCCCTGAAAGGCCAAAGTAGGCATGAACAGGGCCCAACCACTCCCCTGTATTTTAGTGACAGAAACCAAGGCTTGAAGGATGGCAATGCTGTTGCAGTTCTGCAAAGACCTGATGCAAACCTGTCTGGAATCCATTTGAAGTGCTTGCTGCCAAACTGAACAAACCCAGAATTCGCTCACAGCTGATTGTCTCAGTAGAACACAGTGCATTCAACTGTTGAACATGGCTGCTGGGAAACTTGTGGCATTCATATAGATTTTCTGGATGAATAGGGAATGGAATTCCAGAAACAACTTAGTCAGCATGCTCAGGTTTCCAGGTGAAAATGAAGGTGGTGAGCTATGTCCATTCAGTAGAATGCATTGAAATCCAATCAACGTTCTTATTCTCCATTTGAGAACTATGCTCACCCAAGGTGATGTACAAAATTGGTAATGGTATTAATTAACCAGGCTACATTTAGAAAATTTCTGATAACTTTGCATTGTATTAGCGATAAGATTTACTGGGCAATGTATAAAATCTAACCATTGTCTTCTATGTATTGCTGAAGCCTTGAATCTACTGGCTGTTGCAGGTTTTCCCAGCTGTGTGGCCACCGTCTGGTAGTTTTGGCTCCTGGCCACCATTCAAACCATAAGGACATATACAAATACAACTGGAAAAGCTCTATTTGGAAACATGCAAATACACTGTCTTTCCCTCCCACAGTTACCCAACTACACAGAACACTCCACACTATGATACAGAAAGAAGCACATCTTAATGTGCAGTGGCGTAGCACCAAGGGGACAGGGGGCATGATACACCAGGCGCACACCTGTGCGGGGGCGTGGCGGGGGCACGGGGTGCAAGCGTGCTCCAGGAGCAGTTCCCCCTTGCTATGGCTCTGGCCGTTTCCGCACGGCCGTGGAGGCGCCTCCATGCCGGCAGGAATTCCGCCGGCGTGGAGGCAGAGGCCGTTCACATGGAAGCATGCGGGCGGCCTCCAGAGAGGCCGGCAGGCGGCAGGCGGCTCCGCATGGAGCCGCCTCTTCCCCCTTCCCCGTTCCACTCACCGTGTCCCCGTCGTCGGCCTGCTGGCCGTGCAGCCCATCACGCTGCCCTCCGACCTCCAGGGGTCGGAGGACAGCGTGGGCGGGGCTTCGACGGCCAGCAGGCCGACGACGGGGACACGGTGAGTGGAAAGGGGAAGGGAAACAGCGTGTTCCCGGTGGTGCTGTTCGCACCGCGCCACCGGGAACACGCTGTCGGGGGAAAAACAACCCTTTAAAGGGTTGTTTTTCAGGGCGGCCTGACGCCGCCCTGGGGGAGGGGGAGCGCCGCCTGTGCGAATGGCTCCCTGGAAACGGCGTTTTTACCGTTCCCAGGGCGCCATTAACAGGCCGTGCGGAAACGGCCTCTGTTATTGTGACATGCCTCTGAAGATGCCAGCCATAGATGCGGGCGAAATGTTAGGAACCAAAACTACTCCACCACAGGAACCAAAGCTACTCCACCACCAATGCCCACCAAATGTAAAAAAAAAACTATCCACAGGGAATTGATACCATGCACATGAAGATGTGCGCATATAGATTTTGTTGAACCAACTCATTTTAAAAAATTCAAGACCACTCCTCAATTCCTTAGGCTAAACCAATATATGGGTAACATATAATAAAAAGTATAATGATCATAATCCTGTTGCGCACCATGAGGCAATTGCTCACCACATCCAAAATGTTTACAAAAAGGGAATACATTATGCTTGGTAAAGACTTAACAATTCTTCAGGCAAGCAATTTAGGAACGGGCTCTCGCCATATTAAATTTGTACCTTACACTAAACGGATTGGGAAAATAAGTATACGCTTCAGCATAAGATTTAAAGGATAACTAATTCAAAAATTATATAGCTTGAGGTATGAAACGGAGCTACTAGAACAAAACAGCAAGGCTTAATGCTATCCTTGTGAATCGGAACTCCTCGCTTAAGACAATGGTTATAAGTAGGTAAAGAAGAAGAAAATTGCTGTCAAGTAAACTAGAAAATAGTTTGAACAACAATCCTTTTCTTTTTTCCTTATTAGGCCAAGTTGCATGCATTAACTCTGGTCTCATTTTGAAAAATAGAACTGTCAGCTATATTAGAGGAAAATTCAGGAGTACCAAGATACTTATAAATTGAGAGTAGATAGCACGAGAACGATTACAAAAGGGAGAAAGAATAAACATAACATCCTTTACACATTCAACTGTTGCATTTTACAGGGTACAGCAAAGGAGAAAGCCTTTCATAAGAGCTTCAAAGAAAGTGATTTCATTTATTGGAAACTGCATTGTATGAGTTGAAAATAGCTAAAGGCACTAGTAAACAATGTGTCAAACCAATCCCCGAATACGAACTGTTAAAACTTTAATAGTTATAAAATGAATCACTCTGAATTAATTTGCTTTCGGTGGCAAACATGCAGCTGATAACAAATGTATCTAGCTACATGTCTACGCCTCCATACGCAGCATATTCCATAACTGTTATGGCGCTCTTTAAGAGGGTTGGAAATTTGCAATAAATTATTAATTGTGCATATTGTAAAATAAAACAGCATGTAAGAGAGTTGCTATGTGAAAACATGAAAACAGAATTTCAGGTTGCTGAGAATTCCAAGACATATCTTGATTTATACGAAAAGGACTACCCTGTGCAGAATGGTTTTGTGTGCCCCAGATCAGTGTCTATAGGACATAGACAACCAAATCTTCTGAGTAAGGAATATACAGTTTAGACCCCGTTAATGCAGAAAAGCTGGACTCTAAATCATTCATTTGACTCTCTTCAGTATCCGCCACACCACGGTGTATAATACCAGAATCAAGTCAAGGAGAACTTCACAAGCATTATTGAAATCGACAATCATATTACGGTTGGATAGAAGAAATGTACAATTCAATCAAATTAGAGTTAGCCAATTATACGCCAATAACTTCAAAGGTTACTAAACGTATCAGTTTGAAGTGAGATCAACTTTATTTTAAAAAAGAAGCCTCACTGATGTACCATACAAATAACACAAGACACAGAATCATAACATCATAGAGTTGGAATGGTCCATGGGGCCATCTAGTCGAACCCCCTGCTCAATGCAAGATCAGCCTAGAGCAGGGGTCTTCAAACTATGGCCCTCCAGATGTTTATGGACTACAATTCCCATCAGCCCTGCCACTTGGCCATGCTGGCAGGGGCTGATGGGAATTGTAGTCCACGAACATCTGGAGGGCCATAGTTTGAAGACCCCTGGCCTAGAGCAATGGTGGCGAACCTATGGTACTCCAGATGTTCGTGGACTACAATAGGTTCGCCACCACTGGCCTAGAGCATCCCTGACAAACGTTTGTCCAACTGCTGGTTGAAGACTCACAGAGAAGGGGATCTCACCACTTCCCTAGGCAGCGGAATCCACCGTTGCAGAACTCTTACTGTTAAAAAAATGCCTAATGTCCAGCTGGCACCATTCTTCTGTGATTTATTTATTTATTCATTGCATTTTCTTTTTGTAGGGAGCCTCCCTGCCAGCATCAGCTCAGCGCGAGCTTCAGCCTCTCGAATGGCTGACCCACAGTGCCCAGCAACCTCAGATATTCTTCTACAGAGGTATGTCCTTCCCTTTATTCCTTGAACATTTCTTGAACATGCCTTCCTTAGCTTATCATGGAGTTTTCTGTTCATACACATTGGTTTCTTGGATCCCCTACCATGTTTCCAACTTGCTTGAGCTTGCAAGAGGTCTTATTTTAGTTGCTCTTTTCCCTTCTAGCAGTGGCGTAGCGTCAATGGGATAGGATGGGGCACAATGCCCCAGGCGTATGCCTGCATGGGGCATGGAGGGGAGGGGCACAGGCATGGCAGGGGCGGAGGACACAGGCATGCCCCGGGCACAGTTCTCCCTCACTCCACCCCGCCTTCTAGCATTCTTGTCCATAGAATGATTCTCAACATGCGTCAGACTTCATTAATATCTGCCCTTCTAAAATCTAACATACGCATCTGGTTACAAACTTCCTTGGCCCCCAAAGCAAAATAAATTCTACAAGGACATGGTCACTTCCCGCTTAGGTCCTCACCACCTTCATCCCATCTACCACTCTTGCCTGCTAGTTAATATTAGTTGAATATGGCCCAACCTCTCATAAGTTTCCTTCACCATTTGGAAAAGGAAGTTACCAGCCAGGCAGGTTAGGAAGTTGCATTACTGTGGATGCTTAACAGAGTTTGTCTCCTTCCATACATCAAGGAAATTGAAGAACCCATAACCACAAGATCATGTTGCCTGTATACTATGTCAAGTTGCTCAAAGAGGTCAGCATCCATTTCTGGCCAGGCAGCCTGGAGAAGACTCCAGCCACAACACTGTTTGCCCTTCCTCTCCTTATTCTCGCCCAGATATCTTTTGTTGGGTGGTCACCTGCCTCCTCCTGTATTTCCTGACAAGCAGGCCCTCAGTTTTTTCTTGAACAACTCATATCCATCCATGACTACATTCGAGCCATGGGAATCATCCCAACTGATGCCTATTAAATCATGTCCCTCTGTCTACATTAGAAGATCAAGCTCTTCCTTCTTATTGCCCAAGCTGACTAACTTTGCCTCCCTAAACACCAAAATTGAGGTTCTTCTATCTTCCTTCACCTCAGAAGAAGCTAAGACCACATTCTACAAAAATTCTGATCTCCAAACTGCATCCTCTCAAGCTCCTGCATCTTCAGACTGCATGAACTCCTCTGGTTCTCCAGAAACACCAAGTGGCAGTAGCTATAGGAGACACTAAGTCTAACCTTGGCAAATGGTCTAATCTCCATAGAATTAGGACTTCTTTGAGTAAACTGTTGAACTGTGACCCGAGGAAGGTTCAAATCAGATCATTTGAACACCTACCGTATTACAACAGTCATCACAGGATGATCCTAAGCTTTGCAACACCTTCCTCCCCAAACCAGCTGCTCAATTGGAAAGAGTACTTTGCCAATCGTTATGATCTCATATTCACGCGAGTCTTTAAGAATATTAAGTCTCCCAATCTAGTGGCTCCAGCTTACAAAAACACGAGGGTTGGTGAGCCTGCCCCCACGAGGCACGCCCTTCCAGGTGGGCTTCTGCTGCTTGCTGAAATCCCCATGTTGGTCATCTCCTTCCCTTTGTGGTGTCAATTTTAAGCCATGCTCATGACTCTTCCTGGATTTCTGCCAAACACGTTCTTCCCTGACCATTATTGGTGAAGCCCGTTGAGTGCTAGTAGACGATCTTCCAGAAAACCTTGTCCGTGGTTCCAAAATCTAAATAGCCCCTCCTGGCACCTTTATTGCAGTCGGTGGTTCACTTCCATTATCTTCTGTTCCAATCACATTCCTCTTCCTCTGACACGAAGGATCAAAGAGAACACCACCTTTGCCCCCACTTCCTTAAGTTTTCTACTGAGAACTTCATAGTTTGCCTTAATGCTTGCGGTGGTGTTCATAGCCATGTGGTTGGTTCCCATGTTGTCCATCACAAATGGGTAGTGAACAAATATTTAATAGTTTATAGCCTGATGCATTTTTCCCCTCTATCTTATGTGAATGAGGGAATAATATTGGAATGGAAGTTATTGTTCTCTTTCCCTTATTACAAATTTGAGAATCGGGATACTGCAACTTAAAAGGAAAGTAGTCCACAAACTTAGTGTGATGCCAAATAATTTTAAGAGTGACATCCTAGAAAATGGATGTCAGTATCAAAATAATAAAAGCTTTATAACAAACTCCAAATAAGAGTGATGAACAATCAATAGAAATAAGATAGGTATGTTTTGATTTTATATATTTTGTATTTTTCATCTACTTATTGTGTTTTTCATTTTTTTGGTTGCATGTAATGAAATATTCAAATTTACATGTGCTATGTTAACATTGAATAAAGCTGTTCTCTAATGAAAAAAAAAACAAAAATAAATGGGCAGTGACCTGTAGGTCTGATCAGTTTTGGCATCTGGATACTAGATCTAATTTTCGCCGATGGTGGGCAACGTATCTTCCAGGCTAGGAAGCTAGCTAGGCAGCCAGGCTAGGAAGACATTCCATACCTCTCAGTAGAGAGTCTCCAAAGACCAACATTTTCCTCTTCCTTCCAATTCCTTTTTTTCATAGTCCCATGCCCACCTCCAGCAGGGTGTGATGGTTGAGAGCAGATGGTCTCTGATCTGGGGAACTGGATTTGTTCCCCCACTCCTACACATGAAGCCTGCTGGGTGACCTCACGCCTGTCACAGTACTCTTCGAACTCTCTCAGCCCAGCTATTTCACAAGGTGTCTGTTGTGGGCAGAGGAAGGAAAAAGGAGTTTGTACGCCACACTGAGCCTCCTTGCAGGAGAAAAAGGCAGGATATAAATCCAAACTCTTCTTCTTGTTGTCCTTATGATTCTTCCTCTGCCAGCATTTCTACCTTTGTAGCAACTGTAAGGACCTGGAATCAGTTCCTGGGTTCCAAAGGAATTGAGTGTTGCCTAGCTCGACGCCTTCAGGTTTGTGTTCACAGGTGCTCATTAGGGCAGCCAGCCACTTGGTTGTTCCTTTGTCCGACCTCCCTATCCTTATGCAAGGCCTCATCTCTTCTGTTAATAAAATCCTCCCCTTCCTTGATCTCATGAAGGGTAGCAATCTTTTCCTCCAGACTCCAAACTGTTTCTTCTAAGGGCTATATCAGGTTACGCTTCTGACAAGTGAAGGTCTATCCTGTCCTCAGGGACGAAAAGAAACATGGTGACTGGAAATGTGCCTTAAGTGTTCATCGTCACCTTCTTTCACCCTAGAACAGTGGTGGCGAACCTTTGGCACTCCAGATGTAATGGACTACAATTCCCATCAGCCCCTGCCAGCATGGCCAATGCTGCCAGGGGCTGATGGGGATTGTAGTCCATAACATCTGGAGTTCCAAAGGTTCGCCACCATGGCCCTAGAATTTCTTCACCCTAGAAGAATTCCTTCACCCTAGAATTTCCTTCACGTGTTGCTGTACCCTGAAACTTGCATGCCTGACCTACCAAAGCCATTTTACATGAGAAAAGGGATCTGGGAGTCTTAGTAGACCATGAACTAAATATGAGTCTGCAGTGTGATGCAGCGGCCAAGAAAGCCAATGTGATTTTGGGCTGTATCAATAGGAGCATAGTCAAGATCAAGGGATGTAATTGTACCTCTCTATTCTGTATTGGTTAGACCTCACCTAGAATATTGTGTGCAGTTCAGGGCACTGCAGTTCAAGAAGGACATTGACAAGCTAGAACATGTCCAGAGGAGGGCAACCAAAATGGTTAAAGGTCTGGACTCCATGCCCTATGAAGAGAGGGTTAGGGAGCTGGGGATGTTTAGTCTGGAGAAGCAACGGTTAAGGGGTGACATGATAGCCATGTTTAAATATTTGAAGGGATGTCATGTCGAAGAGGGAGCAAGCTTGTTTTCTGCTGCCTCAGAGACTAGAACATGGAGTAATGGATTCAAGGTGCAGGAAAAGAGATTCCACCTAAACATTAGGAAGAACTTCCTGACCATCAGGGCTGTTCGATTGTGGAATTCACTGCCTCAGAGAGTTGTGGAGTCTCCTTCTTTGGAGGTTTTTAACAGAGGGGGAATGAACATATGTCGGGAGTGCTTGGATTGTGTGTTCCTGCGTTGCAGGGGGTTGGACTGGATGGCCCTTGGGGTCTCTTCCAACTCTATGATTCTATTAAAGCCAACCTTGGCAACATATATAGGGATGTAAAAATATCTTTCTGGTCCCTAGGCCCGATCCCCAAGCTGAGCACTACAGGCCAAGAGCCCTTTGTCTCGCAGCAAAGGCCTCTGACAAGGAGGAGCCCTAGAGTTCAAAGCCTCACAACCTCTGCCTCTCCACAGCAACAAAGGGGGCGGGACCAGAAAGGCAAACAGACCTTCCTCAATCAGCAACCCAATATTTTGCAATAATTGCCTTTCTTCTGCAAAACACCACCACCCCCCTCTGCTAAGCAACAGTCCTTCAGAGGACACTTCGGTCGACAACCTCACCTGGGTTACTGCCCAGAAAAAATGCTCTAGGAAAATTTTAAAAGCAGACTAGTATTCAAAATAGCATCTGTAGGGGTGCGTTAGCGAACCCAGTAGAGCTTCAGAAAGTGCACAGGAATGCCTGCGCCATCTGTCCCCTCCTGGACTCACACGTATGCACATCACGAGATCCCCCAGACACCCGGGTCACAAGATGCCCGAATGTGGATTCGACCCAGAGAGGAACGTCTCTCCCTGCACGTACGCAGCCCTCCGCTGAGTCATGAATTGCGCAACTTTCTCCCGCTCTCCCGCCTTCCCCAAACCCTTAATAAAGGTGCCAGGGACCCCAGCTCGGCAGACTAGCCAGAGCCGCTGGCTTCTCTCCACCAGTTTCCTGACATCGCTGCGTCTCGCCCATTCGTTGCGTCACCGTAACGACTTCAAGCATCAACAGCAAGATTTTTAAAAGAAAGCATCAGAAACACAATGTCAAAGACTCTGTCACAGCTACTAGGCCTGACCTTAGGATCCGGCGGCTTCACCACTTTCATGAAAGCACCTCTCAGGACGGCTTCTTCGCGCTCGTTTTGGCTGACTTTCCGTGAATCCAGAAACTTCAAGTTGCTCAGTTTGTTCAAAACAAAATACCTGTTATTGAAATAAAACAAATAACAATTAAAAGAAGAACTCTGTCAATAAACCCTACTGCCTGTAGTACATGGTCCTCAATTTCAAGGATTCCAATAAGCACGCAGGGAGAAAGACTTTGTATTTTATCAATACATTTTAGTCTTTTTTCTTTTGAACTTTTTTGCTCTTGAGGTTAGCAAAACAATGACCCCGATCTTTGCCTCATTTCCCAGGCACTTGTGTCGCTGTTTATTTTCTGTGTTAACTTATACTCCACTTATAAGAACATAAGAACATAAGAACAAGCCAGCTGGATCAGACCAGAGTCCATCTAGTCCAGCTCTCTGCTACTCGCAGTGGCCCACCAGGTGCCTTGGGGAGCTCACATGCAGAATGTGAAAGCAATGGCCTTCTGCTGCTGCTGCTGCTCCCGAGCACCTGGTCTGCTAAGGCATTTGCAATCTCAGATCAAGGAGGATCAAGATTGGTAGCCATAGATTGACTTCTCCTCCATAAATCTGTCCAAGCCCTTTTTAAAGCTATCCAGGTTAGTGGCCATCACCACCTCCTGTGGCAGCATATTCCAAACACCAATCACACCAGCAAGCTGAGTGACCCTGGGCTAGTTTCTCTTACACTCTCTCTTCAACTGGTCTACAGCACAGGGTTGTTGTGAAAATAAAACAGAGACAGGAAAAAGCTTTGAATACTGCTCTGAATACTTTAAAAAAAGAGCTGGCCAACCAATGGTGCTCCAGTTGTTCATGGACTACAATTCCCATCAGGCTCTGCCAGCATGGCCAATTGGCCATGATGGCAGGGGCTGATGGGAATTGTAGTCCATGAACATCTGGAGAACCATAGGTTGGCCAGCCCTACTTTAAAAGATTAACAGAATAAAGATGCGTTAGATCAAATGAGGTCCATGAAAGCTAAAGCCCTGGGTTAAATTAAATTCATTATTAAATTCATATGTTGAATTTAATAGGACTCACTTTGAGTTCTTGATAACGTATCATAACACAAGTATATATTCCTCTGAATGAACATAACTTGCTCTTTGCTTTTAAATCCATACCAGATTTTGATACAATCATAGATACACAAGATTGCTCTCCTTTTTTTTGCAGTGGTTTGTCATGCACATCTGGGCATGAGTAGAAGAGGAATGGAGACAGTTGAATTTAAGGGATTATCAGGGGTATCAAATAAGGCATATGCTGCAGTCCCAGAATTAAGCTGAGATATGTATCGAAATCAAAGTGAGATGCAGGAGACACAAAACAACAGACAGAATGAAATTGCAAACTATATGAGTATGGACAGGGAAAATTCTCTCATCGCTGACAGTAACCATTAAAACACGCACGCTGTCCGCCGCCTTCCGCCAGCCTTAAAGGAAAAGCTTTCGATAATGGTAATGACCAGTCTGCTAATGTTGAACCAAGTTCCACCTTATAAGACTCATCTGGATCCATCAAACCTGACTTGCACTTGCTTTATTCACTCTTTCATTTTCCAAGGGCCTTCTGCTGGGTTAGGATGGGGTGGGAGAGAGAAGACCTTTGCAGAAGACCTCCCCAGTAGCTCAGCCTCACAGAAGAGCTCCCTTTCCAAAGAGACTGGCCATAGGCACCAACCAGGCATGGGCCCTCTTCTTGCCGGCACCCTCCCTTGCAAAGCACTGGCCTCTCCCAGCTCCAGGGTGGGGTCTGGGAACAGGGGTGCCATGGCAGTCTCCCTTCCAGCCTGCCTGCAGTGCAAAGGGGAGCGGCCAACCTGAGCTGAAAGGCAGCTTGCTGCCCCGCTGCAGGCACTGCCGGCCTTCCTTTGGCTTTCTGCCAAAGACTCTGCCTCTGTCACCCTTAGAATGTTCGTGCAGCATGTCTGTGGACTGAGGGGCTGGTTTGCCCTTAGAATGTTCGCGCAGATGGCCAGAGGTGAGCAGTTAAAACAGTAAATGTGTAATAACTCGAGTAAAATTGAATATTTTGAAAAATCCTTTCTTAGTGAGCACCTAAACCACATAATGAAACGGTGTGCCAAATTTCAACATTGTAGGTTCAGTGGTTTTTTAGTTCTGTGCATGAGTCAGTCAGTGAGTCAGTGAGTGGTATTTCGCGTTTATAGATAATGGGATGGATCTAAAATGTTGGATTGGGTACAAAGGTATTGTTTCTCTTATGGTCCCAACTTCACAATTTGGACCCAACACAGTGGGGTAGCGTCCACAGGGCGGGGGGGGAGGGCGCAACACTCCAAGGGCTCCCCCAGTGTGGTGGATGCATTCTGGAATGGGGCAGGGCAGGGCAGAGTGCGTGCGCACCCGAGGCACAGTCCCCCCTCGCTCCATCCCTGACCCAACACAACATTTATTCTTTTTGTTTAGAAATTCTGAAATTCTCAGCGTCCTCAGAACATCAGTTGGAACAAGATATTTCATAGAATCATAGAATTATAAACTTTGAAAAAACACAAGAATCACCCAGTCCAGCCCTGTGCCATGCAGGAAGGCACAATCAAAGGAATCCTGACAGATCGTCCTCCAGCCTCAGTTTAAAAGCCTCCAAAGAAGGAGACTCCACCACCCTCCGAGGCTGTATATTCCACTGATGAGCAGCCCTGACGGTCAGAAAGTTCTCTGTGGGGCTTTCTGCACTGACAGAGTTGTACTGGTTTCTATTTAGGTTCACCTCATGTATCCGCACTGCAACCGAGCTCAACGTTGTTTTGTCTCAGTTCCCCCCCCCCCCAGAACTGCGATATCCCTGTCGCAGTTATGAACTGCACCTTTCTGCTGGAACAAGGTCGATACCGCTTCGAAGCTTCGAAGTGCAGACGCATCGAAACGACACCTCATCCGTTCAACCAATCAGGAGCCGCTTTTGTGGCATGCACAGAACGGGAGAGTTGTGGCGGGCATGTAACTGTAAACTGTAAAAACTGTAAAAAAAAAAGAACGCTCCCGTTTCCCGTGGTAACACAAGCTCCAATCATGATCGAGGAGCGAAGCAGGCACCAAGATGATCCCGCCCACTTAGCTCGGTTCCAGGGGGCCAAGTAAGTTGCTGTGAGACAGCCTGGAATTGCCCCCCCACTGAAGGGAACCGAGTCGACCTTAGCTCCCTTCTGTAGTGCGGAAAGCCCCTGTGATACCATTTCCATGGGACGGATTCTTTGCTTTCAGCCACATACGTATATATCAAAGCATACAATACTATTACAGTTTACAATTCTGTATTATTATTGCAATCCAGAAGAGAAGCTTGAAACCACTCAGCAGATGGGCTGATTCCAGAGCTAGCACCGGGGCAAAGGGGCACTTATGCTGATGCTAGAGAGCCCTGTGGCAGCGCTTCTCCCACGAAGGAGCTCACATCCAAGCCAAAGGGGGTGTTACTGTCAGGCCCGGCTCCCGCTAGGCCTGGCATCCCAGGGACCGGCCTGGCACCACGGAGCCTGGCAATTTCTGCTGCTTGCACGGTTTGGGGGCTGGATGGCCCATCGATTGATTTGCTTTGTAACTCGTGATTCAGGCACACATCCCCCCTTATCTCCCACTTCCTGGGACCAAGGGGGAGTCTTTCGCAGGTGCAAGATTCCATAACAAGGCTTTCTCTCACTGTATTGTCGAAGGCTTTCACGGCCGGGATCACTGGGGTGCCGTGTAGATTCCGGGCTGTATGGCCGTGTTCTAGCAGCATTCTCTCCTGATGTTTCGCCTGCATCTGTGGCTGGCATCTTCCTACTATCAGATCCTCTGAAGATGCCAGCCACAGATGCAGGCGAAACGTCAGGAGAGAATGCTGCTAGAACATGGCCATACAGCCTGGAAACCACACGGCACCCCACTTGCTCTCACTCTTCCTTGCCTGTTGCAAATTGTTTTGAGAAAGGTGAGAGGGAGGAATACCAATGGGAAAATGTTTTCTGAGGTACCAGGGACAGGAGCCAGAGCCCCCAGCTTTGGCTACCTGTTGCTGGGATCCTGACACAGTTCAATAAAGCTCTTGATACCTTCATGAGTCTCATTTATTGAGTAACAGACCTTTACAGTTAACTGGAGTGGGGCCAGCTTTAGTTGATTTCAGTTCGGGAATGCCCCCATTTTCTGGCAAAAGCTCATGCCAGCAAAATTGGTGGCGCAACTCATTGTGACACCTCGGCCACTTTCGTGGTGGGTGGGGGAGTGTCGACGATGGTTTGCTCACTGCTGCACAGCAAGCCTATTTGGGAGTGGAGCGGCTGCCCCATGGCCAGGGATGTAGGTATAGATTTTTTATGGGGGGGTTCGGGGGTGGGGCCACACCCCCACCGCCCCTAGGGTGGAAACAATGGGGGATGGGGGACCACCTTTGGGAGTCCATAGCTTTGGACTCCCTGGACCAAACTTCACAAAACCTAGGTGGCATCAATAAGAGACTCTCCTGATAGTACATCCCAGGTTTGGTGAAGTTTGGTTCAGGATGTCCAAAGTTATGGACCCTCAAAACGTAGCCTTCATCTTCTATTAGCTCCCATTGAAAACAATGGAGGATGGGGCACTCCCTTTGGGAGTCCATAGCTTTGGACGCCCTGGGCCAAACTTCACAAAACCTGGGTGGTATCAATAAGAGACTCTCCTGATAGTACATCCCAGGTTTGGTGAAGTTTGGTTCAGGGGGTCCAAAGTTATGGACCCTCAAAGGTGTAGCCCCCATCTTCTATTAGCTCCCATTGGAAACAATGGAGGATGGGGCACCCCCTTTGGGAGTCCATAACTTTGGACCCCCTGAACCAAACTTCATTAAACCTGGGATGTATCATCAGGAGAATCCCCCAAACACTCTCTGAACGTTTGGTGCTGCTAGCCTAAACAATGCGCCCCCTGCAGGCCAAAAACTGAAAAAGCCCTAAAATGTTTCAAAAACCCACAAACGGAGGGGCGGAGCTTCAGACATGAATGGGGGGGTTCAAACCCGAGAAACCCCCCCTTACCTACATCCATGCCCATGGCCTTGCCATTCTCAGTCATGGCACAATTACACCCAACCACCCCTGGACTGCAGTACTAACCTACCTAATCTTTGCATCATTCCATCATCCATCTCCACATAAAACTGCTCTATTTTGCAATGATAAACAAGCTACGGTCCGGAATCACACATGCCAAGTTTTTGTATACAAACCGATGCAAAATAGGGCAAGATGCAAATTTAAATAAATGAGTACATAAACACAGCAGGCACACATCAAACATTTTTTTCTAAATACACCTCTTGATTATTTCCACGGTGGATTTGGCAAACAGGTATCAAATTAAAAAGGGGGAGGAAACGAAGAAGTTCCGCTTTTGGAAACATAACGAAAGCTACTGAGCATCGCTGTTATTTTATGACTAATGAGGGGAATATCAAGGAAGGATTCACATCAATCTTGGGGGCATTCCTTCTCAGGATTTTTAAAATATGTTAGAAGAAGTTAGTGTCAATAAAGATCACATTTCATCAGGGGGCAGCTCCCATCACCCTGAGTTTCCACCAACTTTCACCTAAAGCCAAGAATCGGTGACACAGAATTGGTGGCCCAGATTATATCTCTTAATGGACTGGGAAGGGCGGGGGAGGACTTTGATAAATCCCACGACAAGGAAGGCTGCTGTCCCAGTAGCAGAGCCATCTCCAGTTAAAAGGACCTGTCAGAGCATGCTGAGAAGGGTCTCTCCCTGAGACATGGCGGAGCTGCTGCCAGACGAGAGGAGACCATTTGGGCCTTGACAGAGCGATGGGTTTATTCAGTACAAGGCACCTTCATGAGTTTCGGGTGACACCTCAATTGTAGAGCATCTGGTTTGCATGCCAAAGTTCCCTGGTTAAGCATAAGCATTTTTATTGTCATTGTGCACACACAACGAAATTTACAGCAGCATTCCTCGATGCACACAATTTCAGACTCATACCCCATCCTCACTTTCCCCTTCCTCCACCCATCCCTACACAGCCCCAAACACATCAACACGAAGCCACGGAGTTTAGCATAGCCACAGCTCTAGAGTAGAAGCTGTCTCTACGCCTCTTTGTCCTAGTTTTGATAGACCTGTATCATCTGCTGGATGGTAACAGTTCAAAAAGAGAGTGTGCTGGATGAGACGGGTCTCTCAGAATATTGTGGGCTTTCTTTAGGCTTCGGGAATTATAGAGTTCTTCCAAGGAGGGGAGAAATCCTGGATAGTTGAGTTCCCTGGTTAAACCCTAGACCAGGGGTAGGGAACCTGCGGCTCTCCAGATCTTCAGGAACTACAATTCCCATCAGCCCCTGCCAGCATGGCCAATTGGCCATGCTGACTGAAGCTTGATGAAGTATGAATAATTTATCTGGAAACATGAGTCCCTAATTAGTTAGGTTCCCTGCTTAAACCCTGGATAGTTGAGTTCCCTGGTTAAATCCTGGACAACTGAGTTCCCTGCTTAAATCCTGGACAGTTGAGTTCCCTGCTTAAACCCTGGACAGTTGAGTTCCCTGCTTAAATCCTGAGTGTATCTAGTTAACAGGACCAGGCAGTGATTGATGTGAAAGATCTGCGCTTGAGATCTGCAGCTATCCAGAGTTGATGAGAGCGACTTTGACAGATCATTGGTCTGACTCAATATAAAGTCAGCTCTCTAGGATGTTCTGCAGTTTTTCATATACCTTAGCTTTTTCTTGTGATGGATAATTTTATTTCATTGATTAAATGTATTTCTTTTACGCCACCCCACGACTTCTTTCACCAATGTGCAAAAGATAACAAATGAATTAAACGCAAGGTTCGTAAAGCCATTCAGAAAAGCACACACCCTCCCGCACACGCAGGGCCAGGGCCTGGATTCAGAACGTTTCGGCAAGACAGCCAAACTTCGGATGGAATTTGGCTAGCCGAACACCCACCCACACACATATCTTTATTTGTTTAAAAAAGGAAGCTGTCAGAGCATGGCACAGCATGGCATGAATCAATGTTTCTTTTTTAAAAAAAAAAAACAGCCCAGGAAAGTGATAATATCAACTCCAGTCAATTATTTGCTATTTACAGCCAGATATGAAGCAGACTTGTTGGAGACGGAGGGAGGAAGTAGGAGATCCTTTCCTGGCAGGAAACAGAAAGGCGATTGATAACGTTTCCGACAAATGCCAAGTTTATATAGACCGCCATTCTCATCATCAGGCCGTGTCCGTGTGGTATTTGGAAGAGGTAACAACGAGTGTCCAGAACTATGAGGGAGGAAATGTGTTGGAAGTTCCAACCATGAAGGACTCTTCTCAAAGAGATCTGGACCTGATGGAATGAAGTTATTCTGGGAAAGTTGAGGACTGACACACAACACACACACACACACAGAGAGAGAGAGTCAGGCAAAAAAAACCCCGAAACAAAACACAACAAAATTAAGTGCCCATGAATCTACCCACTTCTGCTGGGTCAGTGTGACCTTGTAAATCCTTAAGGAAACAGTCCATACTTGTTATTGCGGTGAAATCCATCGCCAGCCAGAATGCCAGCACTCCGCAGAACTGCGCCAGCAGGAACGAATAAAGTAATACTAATACAACAACAACCCAAAAGGGCCTCCTTGCCGAGCACAACATGTCCCCCAATGAACAATTTGTCAAGCTCAGCTAGTCGTCTGGGGAGACTGAAAATGTTCTCAGCTCCCCCGGCTGCCCCCTGAACTCTCCGAGGGGCTTTGATGGCCCTCGTCTTTCAGTGGGGGAATATACTTCCATCTTATATTACTGGCAGAAAAGCTCGGCAGACAAGGGGTTCTTTTCAAGGCAGATGGGAACAGAAGGAAACAATATGTCAAGAGGAAAGTTCAGGGGGAGCAGAGAAGCCCGGCTAAGTGCAAGGTGAGAAAAGATTAATATTCAGGTGCAGAAAACATCACAGCGAGAAAATCAGCAAATGTTTAATGACGGAGTGAAAGATGCGATCGGCGACCAGGCTGACATAGTACAGGAGCGACAAGCAGGATCCCCGAGCAGACTGCTGTCTCAATTCTAAGCTGCCAGCTTTGGAACCCAGAGCTCCTGAGCGTCACTCCCCTGTCTGGAGCCCTTGGCCAAGAAAGAAGCCCCAAACCTTCAGAGTGGACGGAATTATTTCAGCAGGAGATCACAGTCTCTCCTGTTCCAGCGCTTTCTAGGATCCTGGTTCCCTGAAGAGACAGAACATGAGGGGCCCTCGAAGGAAAGGTGGTGGCAGTGGCCGGGGGGGGGGGGGGGGGGGGGGGGAGAGAACGGGGACTGAAGAAAGAACAGCCGTCTGTATCATGTGAAAGAAATCTTCCCCTCATCATCTTGGCAGGGCAGATGTTGTGGAGCCCCAAGATGATGGACTAGAAAAAAAAAAGCAATCTGCAGCGAGCTTTAAAAGCTACCCTGTCATCAGTGCTGAAGCTTTGCAATAATGATGCCATTTGGAAGAACAGTCAAAATTAAAGCTCAACACCCCGCGCGCCTTTCGTCAAAGGAGGGAACAAAACACATATCTGGGGCTCCATGTTAAACCATGCATGCTGCAGGCCCACGTTTATCCCTGCCCCATATCCTCACAAGGGAGCAACAGTGGCATTAGGAGGTTAAGAGCTACGCATGTATCCTAATCCTGGAGGAACCGGGTTTTGATCTCCCAGCGCCTTCTGCTGCTTGAAGTTGTGGAGGCTTTATCTGGGGAATTCAGATTAGCCTGTGCACTCCACACATTACGCCAGCTGGGTGACCTTGGAGCTAGCTCACAGCTCTCTCAGCCCCACACCTACACCTCATGGGCAAGGCAAGTGCGCTTTGTTGTGGGGTGGGGAGATTCAGAGGAGCAGGGCCAAGGAGATTGTCAGCCCCTTTGGAGTCTCCTACAGGAGAGAAAGGAGGGATATAAATCCAAACTCCTCCTCTTCTTCCTCTTCTCCCTCTCCCTCTCCTCCTCCTCCTCCTCCTATATTTTTCCACGGCCCGCAGCAGCCTCCGCAGCCCGCAGCAGCTCCCACAGACCGCAGCAGGCTGCTTGTTGTACTTTAAAAAGGTAAGTGATGGGTGTGCGGGGTGTGTGTGCGGGGGGCACACAGGGGTCATGGCTGCCATTTCACCCCTGGCACCATTTCCCCTTCCTATGGCACTGTTCAGTACTATCCCATTTCAGCAGAGGCGTATCAGGGGGGATGGCACCTGGGGACAACACCTGCTCCAGGCTCCCCCCCCTGCATTTGGGGGCAGGGCTCAGGGGTGGCTTGGATGGGTACCGCAGCAGCAGGACGGCACCCATCCAAGCGTCCCCCTGAACCCTCCCCCCGCCTCCCTGAAGGCCGCCTCCTGCCCTCCCAGGCCCTGAGAGCAGGCCAGCTCTTTCTTTCGGCACCTCCCCAGTGCCAACCCGCAGCTCTTCCTAGACGGAGTGCCGGTTGCGCAGGGAGGTGGGGGTCAAGCCCCCCCTCTGCCGTCATGCCCGGGGTCATTTGACCCCCTGTCCCCATGGGCAGTATATGCCCCTGCATTTCAGATTTTTCTGGGATCAGGATGGAGTCCAGAACAGCCATCTGCCCACCCCTAGCTGGGCCCCAGAGCTGCAATTACAGTAAGATAACAAAGGGAAGAATACCCACATTCAAATATAGAGTTAACATGACAAAAGACAGGGCTTAGGCCGCACCTTGGAGAGCTGTGGCTGCATTTTTAACTCTCTATTTTCCTGGAAGGCTGGAAGGGGAGGAGGGATGAGCCAAGGGGCTACCATCCCGACGGCTTCCCGGCCCCAAAAGGCCTCCCCTCACGGATCCTGAGGGCATTCTGGGTATGCCTTTTATGGAGCAGCTGTGTGTTATTACATTATGGGAAGCGCCCGTTACTAAAGCGTGGCTTCCATGGCTATTACATGTCAGCGTCCACCCACTCGTTCATCCCCTCTGGGAAGTGGGTCCATGCCACCAAGTTCTGCAGTCTCTTCTGGTAGACTTGGGAGTTCCAGCTAAGATGCGACTTTCTTGTTACCTCTGATGTAGTTCCCCTCTCTTACCCGCTTCTGGCCGGAGGAGCCTTCTTCACAAATTACATGCCATTTTGTTATTGTCCGGAGACGCCGCCTTCAGTAAAGCTTTCACTATGGAATACTGGGTGCACCCCCCGAAACCTCTTGGGCAACTCCAACTTTCGGCCATTACCGAATTAATCACTTTAGTCACCTGGGTATGGCTCCCGGTAAAGAGCTTCTGTCCCAGCTTGTGGCAAGCCTATGCAGCCCAGGAGAGGTTTTTTTGTTGTGGAAGGTACACATCCAATCTCCGACAGCCCAGCCAGAGGGGAAGGGCAACCTCTTCTTGTCAACCTGCCTCTTATAGGTAATTCGCTTCAGCTTTTAACAATCCAGTGCCTTCTGCATGGAGTCCCCTGTAAGCCTCCCAGATAGATCTGCACTGCCGCACCCCTGGGAGCTCCACTGGGTGCTCCTGGCGATTATCTGACAAAAAGGGGAAGGGCTTTGGCTGCTGGCCTGACACCACTTTCTAAAGGAGGTTTTTCCCAGTGCTGCTGCAATGCGGCATTATTGTAGGCATACTCATGCGGAAGAGCGGAAGCAGGAATTGACCCAATTGTGTCCTGGCGGTAGTTTTTGTAGCACCTTAAGTACTGCTCCTAGTGTCCTGGTTCACCGTTGCATCTTTGGTCAATGACATGCCTGTCTGTGCAGATTATTATTGTAAGCAGCCGACGGCGAAAGGATCTGTTCCATGCCTAACAATCTTTTGGGAAGTGCGTAGCCATGAACCGAGGGGAACAAACCCCTGACCACCCCTGTCCAACACCTTACTTTCTCAGGAGGCGGAGTGCAGGCGCAGTATATGTGCTGCATGAATATTAAGCTGAGCCTTCTCAGGCGACTGGCTGTGGGCAGAGAGGGAGCCACCGCATGGACAGACAAATGGAGGCCTGCTTGGAGGAAACAGTATCTACTGAACCACCCAGATCACTGTCTTTCCACGGACTTCGTGGGCAAGTCTTTTAGATACTTTGAACCATTATCTTGGCAGTGCAGAGGCTGAAAAATACGTTATTTCCCTAGCTGTGAGGAGTTTCGAAGGTATCTTGCACATACAGCAAAGAACGGCTCCCTTCCTCCAGTAATGCGAGATTTGGGGTGGGGAACAGCAGGCAGTGAAAATTAACAGTACAGACGTTCAATCTGGAGCCCCTAATTCTGCAGTATTACATATATATAGCTTAATCACTATTCAATGTGGGTAACAATTCCAGCACCCTATATGTAATGCAGTGTTGTGTCTGACATTGAAAGACCTGCACAATTGTTTCACAACTGCACAATTGTTTCAGACTGCACAGCACATTTGAAGCGGAGACTTCCTCAAAAAAGCCTAATGGAAGAGTCCCCTTTGGAAAGCAGTCCCTGAAGTAACTCTTTGGATCCCAACTCTTTGGATCCCACAATACTAGAACCAGGGGGCATTCATTGAAAATGCTGGGGAAGAAGTGGGATTCACTAATGAAAGAGAAACACTTCGCCATTCACCTGGCAGTGTGATTGGTGTTTGGAATTATGCTGCCACAGGGAGGGTGGTGATGGCCACTAACCTGGATAGCTTTAAAAGGGACTTGGACCTTAGATTCTGTGGAGGAGGAAATTCGATCTATGGCTGCAATCTTGATCCTCTTTGATCTCAGATTGCAAATGCCTTAGCAGACCAGGTGGCTCAAGAACAGGCAAGCAGCAGAAGAGCCACTGCTGCTTTCTACATCCTGCATGTGAGGCTCCCAAAAGCTGCACCCTGGTGGAGCCCTCTGAGTAGCAGAGAACTGGACTAGATGGACTCTGGTCTGATCTAGCTGGCTTGTTCTTATGTTCTTATGTTCTAACCTTTGCTTTTTCCAAGTCAGAGGGAAATCTATAATAAGCGGCAAGCCTGCTGAACTGGGCTCCAATCTTAACATAAGCCCGGTTTACTTTTTTAAAAAAAAGAGACAGAAAAGAATTGCTAAAACCACATAGAAGAGCAGACTCTTAGATAAATTCAACCCTTGTAAATTTAATCCAGGGTTATGTGTTGCACCAGATCTTTCTGTGGTGATATACAACTTAGTTACTAGGGTTATCAAGGAGGCAGGATCCCAAAGTTGCATAGTACATAAAACATTCCAGTTAACAATGCAAAGAGGTTAACTCCCCCAAGATAACCTACTATCAGAGGGTTAAACCAGATGACAGGGCTCTGTCAGCTTCCCGGGAGCTATTGATGGTTCAATCAGTTTATTTTGAAGGTAAAGCACAACAAAAGGGCACTAAACTTATTCAAACTGTCAGCAGAGACTATCTGGAATGTTGCTTGCAGGTAAGTAATTTGGGGTGTTTGAAGACTATTATCAAACAGCAATGGCTGCAGAAGGAGACAGCTACTAATCACAGAGAATGCAGCCGTCATAAAACACTTTACGGCAGGCACTGGGATCTATAAATTGCATGACATATTGCAACAGCTGTCAACTTATAAAACTGCTAGTTACAGACCACTGTTTAATGAAAAAGGATCCATCTGAGTTTTCCATTCTGCAAGCGGCCCGCATTTTTATTTTCGCTAAGGGGATGTGGTACGCGTTCGTTTTAAAAACCACACTTCAAATCCTCTTTCAGAACTGCCCAGGATTGGTGTTTATTTATCTAGGGTGTTTCTGTGCCACCTCTGGACCCCTACTCAAGGCAGCTCACCATTAAAAACTAAAACACAAAAATGAAGCCATTAAAAAGAAGCCATTAAAGCCATTAAAGATCAGGCCCCAAAACAAACAACTGGAGATCTAAGAATTACCCGGAAACAGAAGTGGGCCATTAAAAAGCTGGTAAGATAAAATGCGTATTGAAAAGCTTGGGTTTAAATAAAGATCTATTTTTTTAAAACAAAAAGTTTTATTATCACATGATTACATTAAACATTACATATTAGACATTCTAATAATAAACATTCAAACCCAAACAAATCACATATCACATTGCCCATTATACATTTACACCCCTCTTAATTCGACAATAAATCCCCGTGGACATTCGAAATTACCCCACAAATATGCCCCCTCTTAAAATATACCCTGTTCCCCTTATCATCTATAACCATAGGTGGCAAATTCGCGGCCCTCCAGATGTTATGGACTACAGTTCCCATAATCCCCTCCCAGCATGATGCTGGCAGGGGATTATGGGAACTGTAGTCCATAACATCTGGAGGGCCGCGAATCTGACACCTGTGATCTATACCTTCTCTCCACCCTTACCAATTTTAGCCTATTTTCTATAACATTTAATCTCTTATCACTAATCCCCTTCCTCATTTCCCCAGTCCTTTACCCCTAGTATAATTCCCTTTATTTCACTCTTATGTTCTTAGTCTAACTTACCCTTTGTTTATACTTGTACTATTATTGATTTTCTCTGACTATTTCACCTACCCCTTTTGTGCTTGGTTTGGGCTTCCCCCTGATTCCTCCCTTATCTGATATATAATTATACAAAATGAAGGTATGTCTTTATTCCAAAGAAAGATCTATTTTGACCAGGCAACAAAGGGCCCTTTCGCACATGCAGGATAATGCAATTTCAATCCACTTCCAATGCACTTTCACAATTGTTTGCGAGTGGATTTTGCTGTTTTGCACAGTGAAATCCAGCTGCAAAGTGCATTGAAAGTGGATTGAATGCACACTATTCTGAATGCGCGAAAGTGCCCTAAAAGAAGTACAGTCAGCACCAGGCAAGTCCCCCATGGGAGGGGGTGTTTCAAAGGCAAAGTCCCAGCACAAAATAAATGCCCTGCCTCTGGTGTTGAGGGTTTTTGCTGTGTTTGTATGAAAGAAGATCGTGGTCAGAGGTGGCAGGGAAGCCATTAACCACGGAGAGAGAAAAACAGAAACCCACTGGGAAGGCCATTACATTCGGGAAGAAGAAGAGTTTGGATTTATACCCTGCCTTTCTCTCCTGTAAGGAGACTCAAGGTGGCTTATAAACTCCTTTCCCTTCACCCACCACCCACACAAACACCTTGCGAGGTAGGTGGGGCTGAGAGAGTTCTGAAGAACTGTGACTAGCCCAAGGTCACCCAGCAGGAATGTAGGAGTGGGGAAACAAATCAGATTCCCCAGAGGAGGAGGAGGAGGAGGAGGAGGAGGAGGAGGAGGAGGAGGAGGAGGAGGAGGAGGAGAAGAAGAAGAAGAAGAAGAAGAAGAAGAAGAAGAAGAAGAAGAAGAAGAAGAAGAAGAAGAAGAAGAAGAAGAAGAAGAAGAAGAAGAAGAAGAAGAAGAAGAAGAAGAAGAAGAAGAAGAAGAA
This sequence comes from Sphaerodactylus townsendi, assembly GCF_021028975.2. Classification (NCBI taxonomy): domain Eukaryota; kingdom Metazoa; phylum Chordata; class Lepidosauria; order Squamata; family Sphaerodactylidae; genus Sphaerodactylus; species Sphaerodactylus townsendi. Next base: position 120,050,412 of record NC_059431.1, read on the forward strand.
GAAGAAGAAGAAGAAGAAGAGGAGGAGGAGGAGTTTGGATTTATATCCCCCCGTTCTCTCCTGCAGGAGACTCAAAGGGGCTGACAATCTCCTTGCCCTTCCCCCCTCACAACAAACACCCTGTGAGGTGGGTGGGGCTGAGAGAGCTCTGAGAAGCTGTGACTAGACCAAGGCCACCCAGCTGGCATGTGTGGGAGTGTACAGGCCAATCTGAATTCACCAGATAAGCCTCCACAGCTCAGGCGGCAGAGCTGGGAATCAAACCCGTTCCTCGAGGTTAGATACACGAGCTCTTAACCTCCTACGCCACTGCTGCTCTCTAGTCCATTGCTCATGTGGAGGAGTGGGGAATCAAACTGCTACACCATGCAGGCTCTCAGGAGAAGCTTAGTTGTGCAGCAGGTCAGGAAAAGGAGGTGGCACATCGATAATGAAGATATAGCATCAAAACCAAGCACCCGTTAAAGGGTTTTATTTTGTTGGGAGAGTCTGAAACGGCAATGGAGACTCAACTGCTTTGTCACCGATTTTCCTTGCTTCCACAGCCCCACGCGCGTAACCAGACAAATAGGGTTTCCCCCCGTGACACCGAACTAGTCACTTCTCTCCAGGATGAAGATGACCAAATGATGAGCCCTCTTTGGGTTCGGTCAGTCAACCCATTGCAAATCCATCTAACAGTAGCATTGCCCAGTTCACATTTTACTAGCTTACTTGCAAGAAGGTCATGGGGCATCTTATCAAAGGCTTTACTAAAATCTAGGCATACTACATCAACAGCATTCCCTTCGTCTACCAAGCATGTCACTCTATCAAAAAAAAGAGATGAGATTAGTCGGGCATGATTTGTTTTTGAGAATTTGACTTTTAGTGGCTTTTAGTGACCATGTTGACTTTTAGGGATCACGGCATTCCCTTCTAAGTGCTGACACACTGTCTGTCTAAAGATCTGCTCCAGAATCTTCCCTGGTATGGATGTCAGGCTGACTGGGTGGTAATTGTTTGGGTCCTCTTTTTTCCTCCTTTTTGAAGATGGGGATAACATTAGCCCTCCTCCTCATGACAGACAGAAGAGCAAATCATTTGCAGCAGAATACGAGGAAGAAACACAACCCCATTTTATGTTACTTCAGCACCAAATAAGTGGAAATGACAATAGAGATTAACAATTCATTACCCATTTGTTAACTGTTCCCTACAGTTCACATTGTGTGTGTGTGTGTGTGTGTGTGTGTGTGTGTGTGTGTGTGTGTGTGTGTGTGTGTGTGTGTGTGTGTGTGTGTGTTTGGGGGGAGGGGTGCTTTAGTGTTGACCTGTCAAGGTACTTAGGTGTATATTTTCAAAGTGATTCACAGGGCTGGAGAAATTTCAGCTGTCTGCCCAACCAAACTGTCAAGCAGTTCACTTGGTCTGAGATAAGGAATATGACGGCAGCCAAAGCAACTTTCAAGCAGTGCCTTTTTCAACAGGACCAACCGGGGACTTTTGAACCGTTCCTATCACAACACAGGTTCCGTTTTTCTAAATCCATAATGCCAACAGACATAATAAATTAATAAGGCTGTTTTCCCTCTGCTGCCAACCTGGTTCATCCATACAACTGGGCCTGCCTCCTTCAATAAATCACTACACCTGTTAGTAGGAAAGAAAGAAACCTCCTGAGAAATTCCGCAAGATTCATCCGAACTCGTCTCGGCTTCCTTCAGATGTTTTGCCAGGAGGAGGGACCCGATTTGCCTGAAACTTTGCTTCAGATGAAATTACAGTAGACTTTTTTCCTGCTTGAAAAAGACAGAAGCAAGCTGGTGGCCAGGATCAAGGTAATCCGTGCCAAAATATTCCCCACGACTATTTATGGGTGTGAAAGTTAGACAATGAAGAAAGATGACGGGAAGAAATGGATTCATTAGAAAGGTGATGCCAGAAAAGAGTTTTATGGAACCGTGGATTGCTAGAAAGACAAATCTTGGGGTTCAACACCAATTAAAGTCAGGACTGTGCCCTACGGAAGGCTTTCACAACCGGAATCAACTGGGTGTCGTGAGTTTACCGAGCTGTGCCGCTGTCGTCCGGTAGTTTTTGCTCCTAATGTTTTGCCCACATCTATGGCTAGCATTTTCAGAGGCATGTCGTGGTGGGACATATTTCACTGTGCTGTGGAGGGAAACACATTTTACCGTGACATGCTTCTGAAGATGCCAGCGATAGATACGGGTGAAATGCTCGGAGCAAAATCTACCAGAGCACAGCCATACAGCCTGGAAAATCCACAACACCCAAGCCGGAAGTCTCCCTAGAAACTAAAAAGACCAAACTGAGGCAATTGTACTGATCCTCAGAAGATCCTCTATTCCCCTGAAGAGGCCAGCCACAGATGCAGGTGAAACATCAGGAGAACATTCTACTGGAACACGGCCAGAGGCGTAGCGGGGCCATACTGCACCCAATGCACAATCGGTGTTCTCCCCCCTCCCCCCCGCCCCTGCCTCCCACACACTGAAAGTGCAGGCTAGAAAAAGTGGCTTGTTCACTTGAGGCTGAAATGGCCTGGGGGGGAACTACACTTCCCAGGAGACCTTGGGCTCGCAACGTCTCCTTGGAAGTGTAGTTCCAACCAGGCCATTTTCAGCCTCGAGTGAACAGGCCGCTTTTTCCAGCCTGCACTTTCAAGCTGAACTAAGGTAAAAGTGTGGGTGGGCGGGTGTGTGCCCGGTGCAATGTGCACCCCCCATCCCCTGGTAGCTCCACCTCTGAAAATGGCCATACAACCGGGAAAAAACACAACATCCTAATTTTTGATATATTTGACAGTATTTGATGTTATGTTGGTAATTAATACTGAAATTTATTTTCCACCTGGTCCCAACAATGCTAAATATCAGTGGTCCATTGCTGCCAGTGCGGATTCAAGTTCCAAACTCAGAAAACCCCAGGTCACAGTGTGATCCATGCTGACCACTTAATGAATTTAAAAATGCCTCAGTGTGCTTGCTGCGCCATCCGAGCACCGAGCAAGATCAGAAACTTGGATCACAACATTAGCTGGCAGGGCGCTATTGATCTATGTGAGCAAAGGGAAAAATTATCAGCTGGCCTTCAAAAGCTGCTGGAATATCCAGTTGATAGGTCATGCAACAAAAAAGGCAGATATTTCCAGAATCATCTGGACATAGGACCCATTGAATTATGTAGGGCTTGCATCTGAATAAACCTGTCCAGGATTGGGATGCCTAGGGGTTTGCTTCTTGCTGTACCCACAAATCTGTTGCTCTCCACCTTTGCTCTCTCTCTCTCCCATCTGTTCTAGCTTTTTTCACATGCACACATTAAGTTACCAGGAACTAGGCAGATTTTTTTTAAAGCAGCAATTATTGTCCGCATATTTATTCCAGTGTGGCAAATCAGGTAGGCAGAGGAAGGTCCCATTTTTCATCTGAAGTAACTACGAGGAAGGTCAGACTGAGGCCGTTTCCGCACGGCCGTGGAGGCGCCTCCACGCCGGCAGAATTCTCGCCGGCGTGGAGGCAGAGGCCGTTCGCATGGAAGCATCGCGAGGCGGCTCTCAGACATTGGCGGGCAGGCGACAGCGCGGCTCCGCATGGAACGCCTCTTCTTCCCGTCCCACTCACCGTGTCCCCGTCGTCGGCCTGCTGGCTGTCGCAGCCCTGCCCATGCTGCCCTCCGACCTCCAGGGGTCGGAGGACAGCGATGGCGAGGCTTCGGCAACCTACAGGCCGATGACAAGACACACGGTGAGAATAGGCTGAAGAAAGCGTGTTCCCGGCGGTGCTGTTCGCACCACGCTGCCGGGAACACGCTGTTGAAGGAAAAACAACCCTTTAAAGGGTTGTTTTTCAGGGCGGCTTGACGCTGCCCTGGGGGAGAGGGAGCGGAGTCAGGTCGGCGCTCTGTGCGAATGGCTCCCTGGGGACGGCGTTTATCCCGTCCCCAGGGCGCCATTAATGGGCCATGCGGTAACGGCTTGAGAGAGTATGTTCTCCGAAGGCCACAATACAAGTGGGGATTGGAACCTACATCTCTATTGGCTGCACCACCAGCGTGTTAGAAGATGCACACTGGGAAATTTGTATTAAAAAACAACCTTTGGAAATTCCTTTGGTAGGCAAGCCAGTCTGCACATCATGGAAGGGACAAAGGACGGAACTCTAAACAGAGTTTCATCAAAGTAGACCCATTGAATTCAGTGGGCTTAAATAGTTGTAACTTTATAGAGGACTATTCTGTAAGTCAGAAGAAGCAAGCCTTTATTGGCATAGACAACAGTATAACAGTAAGAAAAAACAGATTAAAAAGCATATACAATACAGATTGAAGGAAATCTACTGGCGTTTAGTAATTTCCAGGAGAAAGTCTGCCACTATCATACAGAGAGAAGGATCAGGGTTGTCCAACAAGTGGTGTAATCTAATTAAATCGGGGAGATGGGGTAAATGTAAAGGAGTAAGATTAACACACTTGGATCTGATTTCCTTGAATCTGAGACAGTGTAGTAATTGGTGGGCCAGAGATTCAACTGAGCCATTGTTACATGGGCACAATCTTTTAGCCTTTTCTTGCTTATTTAATCTGCCATGTAACAAGGCAGAAGGCATAACATTAAACCTGGCGAGCATTATGGCTCTCCTTTGAACAGGGTTTATTAAGCAATACAGGTAGTGTGCCAAGTGGCCCCGTTCAAATGGGAGAGATAAATACAGGGGGGAGCACATTTTCTTGGCTGCGGTGATTAGGGTAGAGAACTCTCTATCCAATAGTTGACCTTTTAATTTCCTATAAGCTTCTGAATAGGACAAAGGGCAAAGTGAATCCACTGACAGTCCAATAGAGGCCATTTTTTTTCTTCAATTATGGAAAACCAGGGGTTGGAATTCTGTAAGTCATTTAGATCACCACTGCCATACCATGGACTCTTCTGTGCATTTAATTTAAAATATTTACATCAAAATAGTCACCTCAACAACAGTTCGCCACGGTCCCTGGCACTTGAAAAAGGTACTATTCCTGGGGGGCCCCAGTGAAAATGTGCTTTGGGAAGGATCCACTCCCTTAGGCAGCAATGCCTTTAGTTCAACGGCAGCACTCGTTCCCACAAAAATTTGTTGAGAAAAAAAATATCCAGAAAGAATGGCAAGGATAATCATTGGGAACGGAGCTAAATATTTTTGTTTGGGCTGCGTGTCCGTAAAGGGCAGCCTTTTAAAAAAAATCCTTGGAGAGATAAGGGAACATCACAAATGTGGCCCAACCCCCCCCCCCCCCGCCGCCCCCATAATCAGAGAAAAGGGACAAAACAACTGGGCCGTGTGCAAGTACCCTCAAGTTCAAAGAACAACAAAAACTAAAAACGCACAACCCACCTCTCCGGAGCCAGTATCTTACCAAGGAGAACGAGCGAGGTCACCCCTACGCAAAATACTTTGTGACCCAGCTGATTTTTCACAGTCCCGTAATAACACGGTTTTTTCACTGCAAACAATAGACCCCCGCGACAGAGCAGACGAGCAACCAGCAATTATCGCGTCGACTCTTTGCGACTTTGATCTCCGGGTCATGACCTTTGCTTTCTTCAAAGCAGAGATTGCAAATTAGGTTATTTAACATTATGCTGCTTTGGCCGTCATGTCAGATCTCTCCCATCCTGGGATCTCTCCCCGCAGGCTTAGTAAAATAATACTACATAACTGACAATAATGAAACGTGAATTACCGCACTTACACAAAAGCAATTTGGAAGTCCTTATGTCTCGCTGAAGTTCCAAACCAGGGTTACAAAACAGTATATTTGCAGAAGAATGTTGGATGTATTGTTGAAGGCTTTCGCAGCCGGACTCAACTGGATGTTGTGTGCTTTCTGGGCTGTGTGGCCATGGTCATATGTTGCCTTTGCTATTAAATCTCATGCAAAATTAGTAAAGTGCATAACATGTTGTGGGAACTGGGCCGAACGTCTAAAAATTGTATTTGATCAAGAAATATGGATTTTGCATGAACCAAAGATTTCGAAGAATCAAAATGGGGTTTCTGTATAGAGACCAGCAGGACTGCATGTTGGCAGATGGTCAAACTGCATGTTAAAAGCTTGTCAGTAGTTATGCAGGCAAGCAAAGACAAATATCTTTAAGACCTCGTCACTAAAGGTTAATACGTGACAGAAGACACATACCTTTATAACTTTGTTTTTGTCAGAACCAGCTATAGGGGACAGCTACAGGAATAAACAGAATCATAAAAGAGATCAGAGGTTAGAATAGAAATGAATGTGATTAGTTAAAATAGAAAAAGTGTTTTTCTATATAGCACTAATATTATTCATGCTGTAGTTTTACCTTGGGCTAGTCACAGTTCTCACTGGATTCTATCAGCCTCAACTACCTCACCAGGTATCTGTTGTGGGGAAGGGAATGGGTTTGTCAGCCGCTCATAGTCAGTCAGACTCCTTATAGTAGAAGAAAGTGGGTATAAAAACCAGTGCTGCTGCTTCTTCTTGCGTGACAACCTAGGCCTAGACATTTATGCTCAGAGATTCTCTCAGCCAAGGAAACAATCAAGACACTGAAATAAAGTGCAGCGTTTGCGCTTGAACTCCCAGCTTACTGTATTATTTTTTTCTATATTGTGAGGCCAGACCCCATGTCTGGTCTCTCAGCGGCTGTGTGCTATAAGGAATGGTAAGGAAATAAACCCACAGAAATCAAAGTTTGAACAGAAATGTCAACTCAATGCATGGCAGCTGTGAAAAAGGCAAACTCTATGCTGGGGATCATTAGAAAAGGAATTGACAATAAAACTGGAGTACTGTGTCCAGTTCTGGTTTCCGCATCTCAAAAAGGATATCGAACAGATAGAAAAAGTGCAGAGAAGGGCAACGAGGATGACTGAGGGACTGGAGCACCTTCCTTATGAGGAGAGGCTGCAGCGTTTGGGACTCTTTAGTTTGGAGAGGAGACGGCTGAGGGGGGATATGATTGAAGTCTATAAAATTATGCACGGGATAGAAAATGTTGACAGAGAGAATTTTTTCTCTGTTTCTCACAATACTAGAACCAGGGGGCATCCATTGAAAATGCTGCGGGGAAGAATTGGGACTAATAAAAGGAAACACTTCTTCATGCAACGTGTGATTGGTGTTTGGAATATGCTGCCACAGGAGGTGGTGATGGCCACTAACCTGGATAGCTTTAAAAGGGGCTTGGACAGATTGATGGAGGAGAAGTTGATTTATTGCTACCAATCTTGATCCTCTTTGATCTGAGATTGCAAATGCCTTAACAGACCAGATGCTCAGGAGCAACAGCCGCAGAAGGCCATTGCTTTCACATTCTGCATGTGAGCTCCCAATGGCACCTGGTGGGCCACTGCGAGTAGCAGAGAGCTGGACTAGATGGACTCTGGTCTGATCCAGCTGGCTTGTTCTTACATTCTTATGTTCTTATGAAAATATAGCTTTACTGGACGGCATAGGATCTGACCAGGGTGTCCCCTCCAAGAGAGGCACACCCTCCCCATACAAAAGAGAAATTTTACTGTGCTGAATTTGATAGTTCACACACAAGGTAACTCTCTAGAAGAGTTGCACCTTAACCAGATAAAGACTTCATTTTTATAGATACAAAGAGTACATACGTCATATTATCATACCTGTATACGTATGTATGTATGTATGTACCTGTATACATACCCTTAAGATCATTCCCCTTTCACGTGCTACTAGCATGAACCTTAAAATCTGATTGGATGATTCTGTCTCCTTGTCACATTAAGACAGCCTTTGAATCAAACTGTCACATACACAAGCTGGATTTTTTTCTCTTGCTCTTTTTCTGTGTCCCTCCCATTGGCAGGGCAATAAACTAAATTCTGCCTTTTCTGGTTTATCAAATCTAGGTAGTTAGTACATTCCTGAGTATTTGTTCCCAGAGAGATATATCTCTCCAGGGTATACAGATTTTTACAAACGTTGCTTAGAAACACAAAGTTCCCTTTCCATTTTAAAATGATTTAACTTTAAAAGTTGAAACATGATTTTAACAATTATACAAACATTGGTTCTAGTACATAGAATTATAGTAACATATAACTACTGGTCAATATAAATCTCTCATTATCATTTCAGTGTTAATTTAACATATATAGAAAAACATATTTTCAATTAACTAATCACATTCATTTCTATTCTAACCTCTGCTCTCTTTATTGCCCATATAGCTAGTTCTGGAAAACAAGCTATAAATATATGTATTCTGTCACTGGCCCTTATTGACAAGATCTTAAAGATATTTATCTTTGGCTTGCCTGCATGACAATGCTTCTAACATGCTGGTCTCTGTACAGAGAACCCCATTTTGATTTTACAAATCCTCAGTTCATACAAACTCCATATTCCTTGATATCAAATACAATTTCCAGGCATTTGGCCCATTCCCGCGATATGTTGTATACTGCCTCAGAGGACTTGTATGATGAACTTACTAGGTAAAGGTATTTAAACATATAGAGAGAGGTGTATGCAGAGGTGGGATCCAGCAGGTTCTCACCAGTTCCCGAGAGGGGGTTACTAATTATTTGTGTGTGCCGAGAGGAGGTTACTAATTGGGTCCGCTTTTCCATCTCCACGCCCTCGCCTCCCCGAGAGGCATCCTGCCTTTGAACGCGAAGGTTCCATTTAGAAATTGCGACTAATAAAGTAACTCCCTGAACTGGGTTAATCCCTTTCAGGTACTGCAATCCATTGATTCTTAGCCTTTCGTACCTTTTATCTCACCAGTCTCACCAGGTTTGCCCAGGTACGCCTCTGCCCCCTTTGCTGAGGGGGGGGGGGCTGGCGAGGGAACCTGTTACTAAAATCTTTGGATCCCACCACTGTGTGTGTGTGTATGACAATAAAGGGCTGCAACCTAAAATGAAACCTATTAAGTCTGTATTCAGACATCACAACTAACCACTGTGTGTTCACAGGAGTCATACACTCTGTTGCCCTTCCCTCTTCCTAATGTGTACAGAACACAACTGGAGGCTTCCTGGACAAGGGAGCCTTGAACCAGGTGCTCAGAACACAACTGCATGTTTTGTCTCACACCAATTTGCCACAGGGTCTGCAGCTGCACAGTGTCAGGGTGCCGGAAGGCCCTGGCTCTATCCCCACACCATTTTCGAGAGCTGGATCAGCCCTGGACTGGGTTATTTGCCTTGTCAGCAGGCTGCAGCACCCCCCAGGGCCAATAACACCCCCTTTGCCGATGACACAACGGTGGTGGGGCTCATCTCTGGAGGGGATGAGTCTGCCTATCGGAGTGAGGTGGACCGACTGCTCTCATGGTGCAGGGAAAATAACCTGGTTCTTAACACTAACAAGACAAAGGAGCTCATAGTGGACTATAGAAGGAATAGCTCAGAAATTCAGCCCTTGACTATAAATGGAGATCAAATAGAGCGGGTGGCTAGTTTTAAATTTCTGGGCGTCATGATTAAAGAGGACTTGACCTGGAGCCATTACAGACAGCCATTGGTGGTTAAGAAGGCCCAGCAAAGAGACTGATTACTATCTAAGGACATTAAAGGAAACAACAACTGAATTGAGAAACTCCTGGGTGTCCTTTTTTGCTGTGCTATAGAGAGTGTCTTAACCTACTGCATCTGTGTGGCCTTGGTTCTCCAGTTGCACAGTGGCAGATAGGAAATCCAGAGGGTGATCACTGCTACACTGGGGATTATCCCGGCTGCCCTCTCCCCTCCTTGGAAGAACTCTATAATTCCCGAAATAAAAAAAGCCCAAAATATTCTGAGAGGGCCATCTCATCCAGCACGCTCTCTTTTTGAACTGTTGCCATCCAGGCCGAGCCAATTACAGGTCTATCAAAACTAGGACAAAGAGGCTTAGAGACAGCTTCTACTCTAGAGCTGTGGCTATGCTGAACTCCGTGGCTTCATGTTGATGTGTTTGGGGCTGTGTAGGGATGGGTGGAGGAAGGGGAAAGTGAGGATGGGGCATGAGTCTGAAATTGTGTGCATCGAGGAATGCTGCTGTAAATTTTCGTTGTGCGTGCACAATGACAATAAATGCTTATGCTTATGCTTGACAGCACTTTATGCTCACACTATGCAGTGGCGTAGCACCAAGAGGATGGGGGGTGCCTGACATACCGGGCGCATGCCGGTGCAGGGGTGTGGGGGGCATTCCAGGGTGGGCGGGGCAGGGGCACAGGGTGCACGTGTGTCCTGCTGGGTGCAGTTCCCCCTTGTTCTGGCCCAGACACCAGGAGACCCATCAGTATCACCAAGACTCAGAGGCCTGCAGCAGCAGCCGGGAATCCTTTGACAGAAACTGGTCACTGGATTCAACCTACTGCCTCTTTATGCATCTGGCCACTGATGTGAAAAAGTTATTTTACTTTTTAGCATTGCATAATAATGTCACAGGCTGACTGATCTCTTTGTGACATTTTAACCTCATGGCTTACAATTATTTTTCCTCTTCCGAACTCAAGTGTATGCATCTGACAACCGAGGAGAGCCCGGCAGGCATCCAATAAAGAGGGGTCCGACCCACAAAAAGCCTACGCTGTGATAAACCCATCAGTTTTGATATGCCCATAAGACTCTTTGGTACCGTTTGCGGCAACCACCACATTTCCGGCTTTCCAAACTAGTTCCCATTAATCATTTTCCACAAAAGTGCCCAGAAGCATTTCTTGGGGGAAAACCAAAACAATAATAATATTCAAATCAGAGTGCATTTGTTAACAAATAAAAATCATGCAGTTAATATTGTTGGCAAGACACCTTTACATAATGTGCCCTAAAACTATCTTGACCCCCCCTCTCTCTCTCTCTCTCTCTCTCTCTCTTTCTTTACAAATCAACACTTTGCACAGTCAACAGACATGATGGTTTTGATGCATGGCTGTGTGACATATTATAAATATTACATCACATAACCACAGAGAATGTCACTCAACAAGACTTTTTTTCTCAGACAGCACTAAATGAACCATGGATTCTTGCTTCTGAATAGCTCCTTTCAGGTACTACTTTTGCTTAAATGATTAATAGGAGGCATATTGTCAGGAAAAAAAATGTACTTAAAGTGAAAAACAGTAAACTGTAGAGATATCATTCATTTTTAAGCAATTCTGTGGTGAAACGCCTCATAAATTTACATGACGACACCCGGATTGGACTCTTTGTAAGCTCGACCGCCAGCACGCGTTCCAGTTTGGGGTTAAGGCGATGGGAAAATATTTTATTCAATCTAGGCCACTTAGCAAAAGCCAAGATGACACATTTATGCACAATTCAGCAGTTGGCTTGCTGGAAGTGATTTTTTTTTTTTAAAAAAAAACATCTCTAGGCTAAGGAGAGCTTTAAAATCTGTTTCCAACAGTCTGAATCCCTGAACATGGGCTGTTGCTACAGAGAGGGCCCAGTTACCCAAAAGCCAGGGCCGCTTACATGAGGAGAAAAGAAAGAACACTCGTACCACTTCACTTCCAGGTTTTCTGATACTTTTCAGCTGAAGGCATTAATGTGCAGCTGAGTCCCATGCCCAGAAATAGTGTATCAATCGATTGATTTGTTTTGCAACATCCCACTGCAAACTTGTTCAGGTGTTCGAGTTGTTCAGTGCTGAGTCAAACAGACCCAGTTCAATTATCAAACAGTTCAATTATCTGCAACATTCGCAGTGTCCCTGTTTTTCAGTTCCAACTGTGCACTCAGGCCCCTTTCACACAGCAAATGTATAACGGGTTGCAGTCGGGATAAAAAAGGACCCGTTTTCCTGTTTTCGCGTTCACATGCATCTGTGCAGGCAGTGATTGAACCCCACAGAAACAATCCGGATTCCTGTCACGCCTTTGCATACAGATGTGTTTATTTTTTTAGGGGAGAAGAATTTAGATGGGGGATGTTATGCTATAAATTAAGGGCAAAATAGCAACTTTTACGTCCCTCCCTTGCAATACTACGCAGGCAGGCACAAATGAACCCCCACAGCCATGCCAGTGTCCCACAATACGGACATTTGCACCTGCGTAGCTACGCAGATGTAAGCTGCAACATCTTTAAAAAAGGAAAACAGAGGCCAATAATGCACCTCCTGCCCAGCCGTTCGCTTGCAAGTGGCTGCAACCCGGGATTTTTAAAAAGACTCGCAAATAGCACAATTCTCAAAAAAAAACTGGTTTGGGGGAAATAATATGGGGCAGACTCATTTTAGGGGCGGGATTTGTGCCCCCCCAAATCAATCGAGGCCCTCTTCGGCATTTTCCACATGGACCAAATATCCTGGGACAGGACCGGGATCATACATACCGGGTTGTTTTTATCTCGGTTTCTCCCTTTGCATGGCTGCCCGGTATCACGTTAAAACTGGGATGAAGTACTCCAAGTAATTTTGCACGAGCCCGGTTTATTTGCATTTTCCACACAAACATTTCTGCGCATGCGCAAACGTTCCCATTTTCCCCGTGTTCCGATTGGCTGTAGCTGTGGGGTGGTTCTTGAATAAAAGGGTGGGCTGCTATGGTCACAAGGAGAAAAGAATGTGACATTAGAAGGGATGGGCAGGGGAAGGGAGAGCAGGCAGCGAGGCGGGAAAAATAAACTGGTCCTTCTCCCGCAGTGTTTGCATGGCAGCGGGGTCAGCGCGGGATTTTTGAAAAGAACTGCCAATTTAGCAGTTTTTGAAAGCCCCGGGATAAGGGGAATCTTGGGGGTCGGGCCCGATTTAGGACCAGAAGCCGTGCAAAAATTGTGCGCAGACCTGGATATTTCAAGAGATTCAAACCCAGTGATCGCCTCCTCCGGGACTGAGTTCTCAATTATCTTAGACCAGGATATTTCACCTCCCCATCCTGGGATACTTGGTAAGTACAGAAAACACCTTCATTTATCATTTCAGCATGTGTGTGAGAATCCTAGAAGTCACACCTTGCATATTTGCAGGTAACTAGGGCAGGGTGGCTTTTGCCCATTGTTTTTAACCAGATTCAACTCAGAAACCACACTGGGTAGAAAATGTTATCCACTTTGTCCTGAAATTCACCCCCTTGTCTTCAAAGCATGCATGCCATCAAATCAATGACTGCGTGATCCACCAGCATCTTGTGCCCGATCACCTGAGAGCAGCTAAATGTTTCACTAAGACCCCCTCTGCACTGGCCAATAAACATGGGTGTAGGACGGTAACAAAAACTGGTTTTTTTGGGGGGACCGCACAAATCCCGCCCCTAAAACGAGTCTGCCCCATATTATTTCCCCCAAACCAGGTGTGGGTTTTTTTGGAGAATTGTGCTATTTGCGAGTCTTTTAAAAAATCCCGGGTTGCAGCCACTTGCAAGCGAACGGCCGGGCAGGAGGTGCTTTATTGGCCTCTGTTTTCCTTTTTAAAAAATGCTGCAGCTTGCATCTGCGTAGCTACGCAAGTGCAAACGTCCGTATTGTGGGACATTGGCATGGCTGTGGGGGTTCATTTGTGCCTGCCTGCGTATCTATGCAAGGGTGGGAAGTAAATTTTTTAAAAATAAACACATCTGCATGCAAAGGCGTGACAGGAATCCGGATTGTTTCTGTGGGGTTCAATCACTGCCTGCACGGATGCACGTGAACGCGAAAACAGGAAAACGGGTCCTTTTATCCCGACTGCAACCCGTTATACATTTGCTGTGTGAAAGGGGCCTAAGTGCACAGTTGGAACTGAAAAACAGGGATGCTGCGAATGTTGCAGATAGTTGTACTGTTTGATAATTGAACTGGGTCTGTTTGACTCAGCATTGAACAACTCGAACACCTGAACAAGTTTTGCATTGGGATGTTGCAAAACCACGCATATGCAAAAATGCCACCGATCCAAACAGTTGATCAGCGTTCAACATCACTACGATTTGTTTACAAAAACACCAAATAGCAGGATTTTTTTAAAAAAAGAAAACTGTGTTTGTTTACATGATTTTGGACTGATTTAACTATCTATCTAATCTGATGAATGAAGCAGAAAGAAGAGTTGTTTTTTTATACTCCACTTTCCTCTACCATAAGGAGACTCAAAGGGGCTTACAACTCCTTTCCCTTCTTCTACCCACAACAGACACTCCTGTTCCCCTCTATACTTTGGGATCACACCCCCGAAATCTAGCCCTGCTGTATATTTAGAACAGCTTGTTAATTATAAGTGCAGATGGGTCATGACCAGGGCAAGGTGCAACTCATTCCCCTCTGTCTATCTTCAAGTTCGTTTCCTTAGCATCCCACCAAGTGAGCGTTGTTGTCGGTACTGTCCCACCGCTATGGACTCAGTCCCTCATATCCTGCTTTACTGTTCGAGGTATAATGATATTAGAACCGATCTGGGAGCTTTACTACCTCTAGAATTTATGTTTCTCTCAGACAAACTAAAAATGTCTAAGCTATTGAACAGCCCTCATGTAGAAATTTCTGAAGCAGTTGCTACATTTTTAATCCATGTTCTACATGATATATAACAATGATCCTGTTTTGTACTTGGAATGTATGGTACTTCTGGTTTCATGCCTAATAAAGGTTTTTGGATTGGATTGATTGATTGAGGTAGGTGGGGCTGAGAGAGTTTGAAGAGAACTGTGATTGGCCCAAGGTCACCCAGCAGGCTTCATGTAGAGGAGTGGGGAAACAAATCTGGTTCTTCAGATTAGAGTTCACTGCTCTTAACCACAACATCACATAGGTATTGCTGTAGGTATTGCTAGGAAGAAATAATTCAGTTAGGGTTTTCAGGCCCAGTTGACAACCAGCAGAAATGTGGGTGGGGACATAGGGTGACCGTCAGCACTGGATCCTTCTCTAGGAATTGCCATTAACTCAGTAATCCTACCACTGAGGCATAACATCCAGTGGTGGGATCCAAAAATTTTAGTAACAGGTTCCCATGGTGGTGGGATTCAAACTGTGGCGTAGCATAATGTATGGGACACTGGGTGAGAACAGAGCCGCGAGCCAGGAGGCATGTTTTAGCTGCACCCAGGCATTCCAGAGGCGAGAACGCGCATTCCTGGGCGAAGGAGCTGTGGCAAAGGACCAGTCCTTAGGCAGGGAAGCAGAGGCATGGCAGGCGCAGGCTGCCACACACACCGGTGCACCTCCTGCTAGACTGCTTCAAGTTCTGCGCGCTACTGCTGAAAGGAGAGGCGTAACTAAGGCAAAAATCACATGGCAAAATCACCAATTAGTAACCCCCTCTCGGCACACACAAATAATTAGTAACCTACTCTCGGGAACCTGTGAGAACCTGCTGGATCCCACCTCTGATGACATCATGTCTGGGCTATCCCAGAATTGATAGTATGGAGTTGCTGACAGCATTTTTTTAAAGTCTTCTTCTCATTAGATGTTGGAGTTCCAACAGGCAACTCCACATTGAGGCAACCTGCTGAAGAGCCACAAATAGGCTGAAGAACAGACTACAGTATGTCTCAGCAAAATGTTAGTAGTTTTGATTATTCCTCCACCACAGAACTCAACATGCCAGACCTTCTTTGTCTTAGAATGCTTCGCCTAGGCCCCAGTGCCTACCCAGCCCTGCTCTCACCCCTGCCCCCGCATCCATTTGACAGCCGTTCAATTAACTATAAATGCTCTTATATCACAGTGCCATGTTCAATAATGTACAAAATAATGGTTTTGAAAAGGACATTGCATAAAAACGAATGATAATTTTCATATTTTTCAGGGACTATATTCTAACACCAAAAAATACAATGTTCTTGACTGCTGCACCTCAACTGAACTTACTAACATCTTTTTCTGAGACAGAGTATAACCGTCCATCAAGAAATTGGCTCCTCGTTGCCAAACTGCTGAATATGCCAGCATCCCTACTGAAAATAGGACCTATGCATTTAATTTGCCTGTTTAACCTGGGGGAAAGATGTCTGCCTGGGACTCACTGGGGGTGGGGGTGGGTGGGGGGTGGGAGGGCAAACAAGAGTGAGAGCAAGCAAGAGAGAGTGGGATGAGAGCAACAGAGGGCATGAGAGAGAGAGAAAGAAAGAAAGAAAGAGAGAGAGAGAGAGAGAAACAGAAAAAGAAGAAGAAGAGGAGGAGGAGGAGGAGGAGGAGGAGGAGGAGGAGGAGCAGTTTGGATTTATATCCCCCCTTTCTCTCCTGCAGGAGACTCAAAGGGGCTTACAATCTCCTTGCCCTTCTTCCCTCACAACAAACACCCTGTGAGGTAGGTGGGGCTGAGATAGCTCCAAGAAGCTGTGACTAGCCCAAGGTCACCCAGCTGGCGTGTGTGGGAGTGTACAGGCTAATCTGAATTCCCCAGATAAGCCTCTACAGCTTAGGCGGCAGAGTGGGGAATCAAACCCGGTTCCTCCAGATTAGATACACGAGCTCTTAACCTCCTACGCAGAGGCAGGCAACTGCAGTAGCAGGCGTGGCCAGTCCTGCTGTGCCTCCCAGATGGATATTTTTGGGGGTGGGATGAGGGCTCTGGGCTGCCCAGCCCCCCCTCCCCCAGAAGACCCTGGGGCACGAGGCCTTCCCCTGTCCCACCCTAGATACACCAGCGGTCTAAACATACCCACAGGCTCATAAAAGTTGGGGATTCCTGGACTACACTAACTCAATTAAATCAGCAGCTATCGAAATGTTGATGAATACTTTAGATGGGGAGTCCAATAAAACTCGTGATACATACCTGTATCTTTGGTAGTCCCCCTCATCCTTGTCTTTGCAGACCAGCTCGTTGGGGCATGCCGAATTGCCCAACAAACTGAGGTACTCCAAGGAGGGCGTTACTTCCACCAAGTGACCCAGCAGGCTTTCCAATTCGGTAATGTGTCTAAGGTTAAGGATCATAAGAACATAAGAACATAAGAACAAGCCAGCTGGATCAGACCAGAGTCCATCTAGTCCAGCTCTCTGCTACTCGCAGTGGCCCACCAGGTGCCTTTGGGAGTTCACATGTAGGATGTGAAAGCAATGGCCTTCTGCGGCTGTTGCTCCCGAGCACCTGGTCTGTTAAGGCATTTGCAATCTGAGATCACGGAGGATCAAGATTGGTAGCCATAAATCGACTTCTCCTCCACAAATCTGTCCAAGCCCCTTTTAAAGCTATCCAGGTTAGTGGCCATCACCACCTCCTGTGGCAGCATATTCCAAACACCAATCACACGTTGTGTGAAGAAGTGTTTCCTTTTATTAGTTCTAATTCTTCCCCCCAGCATTTTCAGTGAATGCCCCCTGGATCCACAGACATGAAAGAAGAAACTTTTAAATAACTACATGGCAATAATGGAAAGATCTCTCTCTCTCTCTCTCTCTCTCTCTCTCCCTCCCCCCCCCTCTCTCTCTCTCTCTCTCTCTCTCACACACACACACACACACACACACACATTCAATGCATCTAAATGCATCTAAATGCATCTAAATTGTTCCCCGGGTGGAAGGTGGACTCAATCCAAGTCAGTTTTTTTCCCTCACAGAATGAGAGGACTTTGATTTGTCCCCACCCCCCACCCCCACCCCTCACGGTCCCTTCTCTTCTTTTACTTTCCTCTCTGCAAAACATTATAAACTTTGACAAAATGATGGATGATGTATGGGGAAACGGTTAGCCATTGTTGCAGGCATGAAACTTTTCCAACATGGCAACGAGCAGTTCCTCGCACAGAACATTCATCACCGAGCACATTACAATCCATTGGAGAAATGAGTTTGCAAAACAGAGGCCGACGACCGCAGCCAAGAAGAACTATAGTCTTTATGACACCACGACAACTAGTGCACAGACATAAACGCTTCGGCAAATGTTTCCTGGAGAACCTTGGTGATGCGAGTCCGGAACCCATAACACATGCGAGGCTGTGTTACGTGCAAGTGGATGGAAATGCAACGCTCTGCCATTGCAACAGCTACGTGCCATCTTCAATAAATTGAACTTGAAAGGGACTTAATGCAACCACATCTGTGAAGCATGCTATACCCATCAAGAAGATGTTTGAAGTCGCCACCACAATTAGATCAGTAATTGGAGCCAAAGCGACATTTCCTTAAAAGTTTGTTTTTCATGTCAAAAATATGTGAGTTTTTTATTTATTTATTTGTTTGTTTGTTTGTTTGTTTGTTTTATATACTGCCCTCCCCCTGAGGGCTCAGGGCGGTTCACAACAGGTTAAAACATACATTAAAACATAATTTAAATACCAATTACATAAAAACAGAACCCATTAAAAATGTGGACGGCGTCTGGCTCCCCCCCTCGTGCCTACAGGAGGCTAGATGACATGGTAGAAGTATTTTTAACCAATTTGCTGGCCATGCAAGCGGAACAGGTCGTCTTGCAGGCCTCTTGAAACTCTGTAAGTCCCACAGGGGCCTGATCTCCCTAGGGAGCCTGTTCCACCAGGTAGGGGCCAGGGCTGAAAAGGCCCTGCCCCTCGTCGAGGCCAGCCTGATCATTTTTGGGCCAGGGATGATGAGTAGGTCCTCCTCCGAGGAGCGGAGGGGCCTACCGGGGCAATATGGGGAGAGGCGGTCCCTCAGGTATGCAGGTCCGAGTTTGACACAGGACTAGAAGCTCAGGGACTGGAGCCCTGGGCAAAACCTGAGTTTGATCCCCCCCCCCCCCGGGCAGCCACCCTCTCCCACAGTGACCAAACAATGATTTTTTACACCAGGTCGCTTCAAAGTCACCATCACATTATAGAACATCCCCCAACTCACAAATCTGAACACAGTAATGGGCCATGCCCACAGCAGAAATATTTTTTGAAAACATTTTCAAAATGCTTTCAAAATGTCTTATTACTGCTATGAAAACATTTTATGGCATTGTATCCAGTCCCCCCCCCCCCAATTGGGGGAAACAGCATCACTTTCAATGTTGTTTGAACTGGGAACCCCAGATTCTCTCTTTAAGGTGGATTTAAAAGGAGAATCTGGGCTCCCTAGTTTAAATAAGTGATGCTTGAATCCACCCCCAAACAGCATTATTTTCAATGAATTGATACCCAAACTAGGAACCCAGATTCTCATAGCAAATCCACCTTAAAGGAGAATCTAGGGATCTAGTAACATTAGAAGTGATATCACTGTTTTAGAATGGATTCCCCACCCTGAAACAGCATCACTTTCAATGTTTAAACTGGGGACCTCAGATTCTCCCTTTAAATCCATGCCGAAGGGGGTGGATTTAATAATAATAATAATAACCTTTACTAGGCATTGGCAGGAAGGGGGTGGATTTAAAAGGAAAATCTGGGGAAATTTAGGGGGTGCCTGCTGTCAGGGGTGCAATTATTAAGATAGCAGCACCAAATTTTCAGAGTATTTTCACGAGATACTATTGATGATACCACCCAGGTTTGGTTAAGTTTGGTTCAGAGGGTCCAAAGTTATGGACCCTCAAAAATGTAGCCCCCATCTCCTATTAGCTCCCATTGGAAACAATGGGGGATGGAGGCACTCCCTTTGGGAGTCCATAACTTTGGACTCCCTAAACCAAACTTCACCAAACCTGGGTGATATCATCAGGAGAGTCTCCCGAAAAATCCCTGAATTTTTGGTGCCGCTATCCTAAAACTGCGCCCTTTGCAGGCCAAAAACGGAAAAACACTGAAAATACAAAAAATTCTACAAACGAACCTGCAGTTTTTGCGCCCCCCACAAGGGGACGCCCTGGGCAACTGCCCACTTTGCCCAATGGGAGGAATGCCTCTGCTGCAGGCTTAAAGAAGACGCAAGAAACTTGAACCTGCAGAAATTAATGCCCATGAATATTGGCTGAAAAACAGGGAGATTTTCAAGGCGCACCACAAAATTTAACTACCATGTTTCCCCGAAAATAAGACAGTATCTTATATTAATTTTTGCTCCCAAAGATGCGCTATGTCTTATTTTCAGGGGATGTCTTATTTTTCCACTCCACAGCTGCCTGCTCTGGTGTTCTGTTCAACAGGCATGCTTCCAAACAATAACTTTGCTACGTCTTGCTTTCGGGGGATGCTTTATATTTAGCACTTCAGCAAAACCTCTACTACGTTTTATTTTCAGGGGATGTCTTATTTTCGGGGAAACAGGGTATTACAGCTGTATGGAATTTACAAAAGCAGCCATCTATATTATGTATGTTGAGTGTCATGAAACACCTATGGATTAGTTAGTAGAGGTGAGCCTTGAAGCAGCCCTAAAAGGTAGGCCTGGCTGTATTGCTAGCTCCATATTACAATTGGTGGACTGGCAGAGGGGGGGGGGGCTCTTCAAAGAACACGTAGCTGAGTTCATGGCTAGGGTCCACTTTGAACCAGGGATGTTCAAGGTCGCAGTTTTTGCGACACGAAACAAAATTTCAAGAACCATGAACCATTTTGATCCAAGAATGTGTTCGACCCAACCACGCTCACTTTGATTTACATGGACTGAAGAATATACACGGCATGTCCAGAGATAAATCTTCTTCTTACCAGTGACAGCAATTATTATTATTTTCAACTAACAATTTCACTTTTCTGTCGTCCCCCCCACTCCCCCATCCTTAGCAGGGTATCACATTTATTATGTTGTTATCTTAAATGCCCTGGTCCTTTATGCTGCTTGTCCTTGACTTTGATGTATGCTCTCTTGTTATCTTTATTATCTTTTGCAGATGGAATTTGCCTCATTTCTTCACCTCAATAACTGAAGGGCATTTTGGCACCAGCATGGGACAGAGAAAGAACTTCTGCCCTTCACCCTTTCCCCTTCTTGTTGTGTTTCCCAATTTACATCTTACTTGAAAGCAGAAGTGGAAAGCCACCAAAACCCCTTCCCACCTTCTCTTCTGAACACGGGGCCAAACCACACATAACCCAGGACAAAGGCTGGTACCTGCTGTCCTTCAACACGGCTTTGGATGGAGATGTTAAAATCCTTCTCCCCAAATCTCCAACCAAACTCAGAGCTTACAGTAGCCAGCCGCATACCATACAAGTTTATCTGGTCTATGAAGGGCACATCTACTGTTAAGTAGGCCAAATGGTATGGTTTATACAGCAGGGGTGGCCGACCTATGTCCTGTCAGGGGCTAATGGGAATTGTAGTCCATGAACATCTGGAGCAACATAGGTTGACCACCCCTAGTTTATAGGATAACCTTCTGAGTGCTTCAAGGTGCTCTCACTGGGAGGTGGGGTTGCTGACTCCACTTAGCCATGCTGGCAGCGGCTGATGGGAATTGTAGTCCATGAACATCTGGTGCCACCCCTAGTTTATAGGACAGTGGTGATGAACCTTTGGCACTCCAGATGTTATGGACTACAATTCCCATCAGCCCCTTCCAGCATGGCCAATTGGAGTGCCAAAGATTCGCCACCACAGTTATAGGATAACCTTCTGAGCGCTTCACGGTGCTCTCACTGGGCGGTGGGGTTGCTGACTCCAAGTTAGGCAATTCCTGGGTGGACAGGTTTGGGGTGGGGGAATCAGCAGGGTATGAAGTCATATCTCCGTCACCTGGAGGTCAGTTGGCATTCCAGGAGATCTCCACCTGGACATCAGCAACCCTTCTGAGGGGCTCCTCCTACATTTTGATTTTAACAGACAGGTGTTGCAGACATTCAAGGCACACGACCTGAGATTATAGATTGCTTCTGAATCACATGCATGCTTTGTTTTAAACCAACAAACCCACCTTGCAGGAAAACCAAGTCTGGGCCCAAAGAACTAAGAATTGGACAAAGCTTGCAAAATGGCTAGGGCAGGGGTGGTGAACCTTTGGCACTCCAGATGTTATGGATCATAATTATGAACTCCATCAGCCAGCCTGGCCACCTTTGTGGTGTATGCTGGCGGGGGGCTTGATGTGGGTTATAATCCATAACATCTGGACTGCCAAAGGTTTGCCACCACTGGGCTAGGGGATGCCAGGTTCCAGGTGCGGTCTGAAGTTCTCCCAGAATTGCAACTAACTTCCAGAGGATGAAGATCAGGTTATTTAGAAAAAATGGCTGCTCTGGAGGAAGGGCAGGGGGCTTGGTGGCGTTATACCATGCTGAGGTCCCACCCCAAACTCCGCCCTCCCTTAGCTCCGCCCACAAAATCTGTAGGAATTGCTCAACCCAGAGTTGACAAACCTAAGAATGGACCTTTGCCTTCTCCCCGCTGCACCATTTGAAAACCCAGTGCCAAGTGGTGAATGGGAGGGGAACTGACGACATCTGAAATCAATAAAGTGCATTTGCTGCATTCTTGGATTCAGGTTCATGCAGGTAATGGCTCATTTCACACCTTACACAGCGGCCAACCCAGGTTTATTACAAAATCCAATGTCAGGGATATGCAACCAATCCTAGGTCTGTGACAACTATTTATGACAGATTTAGAAGAAGAAGAAGAAGAAGAAGAAGAAGAAGAAGAAGAAGAAGAAGAAGAAGAAGAAGAAGAAGAAGAAGAAGAAGAAGAAGAGGAAGAGGAGGAGGAGGAGGAGGAGGAGGAGAAGAAGAAGAAGAAGAAGAAGAAGAAGAAGAAGAAGAAGAAGAAGAAGAAGAAGAAGAAGAGGAGGAGGAGGAGGAGGAGGAGGAGGAGGAGGAGGAGGAGGAGGAGGAGGAGGAGGAGTTTCCCTTTGCTGCACCTACCCAGGGTTTGATTTGTTATTGTTGCTCTAGAGCATCAGCAAGTAGTCACTCTCAGGCTGGTTTAAAAAAAAATGTATCGTGTTAATGCAAGACAACAGCATAATTTACAAATCCTGAACATCAGCCTCTCTACCTGTACATTTATTTTAGCTTCCCTCTACCTGGTTAAGTGGATCTGTGTATATAATGTTGTTATGCCAATAAAGGTTCTTTGCTTGTGTGATTGTGCATAATTTACTGAGGCAAACTAAAAAGTGGTTGGATTAACCAGAACGCTTCCTCAGGCCAGGTTAAGTAAAAGCAAAGTGGCCAAAGGGAGAGTTAAAAATACCTCAGGGCAGCGTAGCAGCACCCATATGTAGGCCAGAACAATTAAATATAGAAGAAGAAGAAGAAGAAGAAGAAGAAGAAGAAGAAGAAGAAGAAGAAGAAGAAGAAGAAGAAGAAGAAGAAGAAGAAGAAGAAGAAGAAGAAGAAGAAGAAGGAGGAGGAGGAGGAGGAGGAGGAGGAGGAGGAGGAGGAGGAGGAGAAGGAGAAGGAGAAGGAGAAGGAGAAGGAGAAGGAGAAGGAGAAGGAGAAGGAGAAAGAGAAAGAGAAAGAGAAAGAGAAGGAGAAGAGTTTGGATTTATATCCCCCCTTTCTCTCCTATAGGAGACTCAAAGGGGCTTACAATCTCCTTGCCCTTCCCCCCTCACAACAAACACCCTGTGAGGTGGGTGGGGCTGAGAGAGCTCCAAAAAGCTGTGACTAGCCCAAGGTCACCCAGCTGGCATGTGTGGGAGTGCACAGGCTAATCTGAATTCCCCAGATAAGCCTCCACAGCTCAAATGGCAGAGCTGGGAATCAAACCCGGTTCCTCCAGATAGGAGTGCATTTTACTCTTATTTTTCCACTATTACTGCTGCTCATGGAAGAATGTAATTTACTTGCAATTGTGCCTCTGTTGCATTCATTTTTTTTTACATTTTAGGTACACACTTAAAAATATCTTAGGTATGCACTTAAAAATTTAAAATGGGTGTGTGGAGCTTGGTTTCCAGTCTACTTTGAACTCCGAGCCTACAGGAGCTTTTCCTAGTATAACTTACATGGTGCATTTGAGACACTTCAAAATAGTAAAAGATCATTACAATGATGGATGGTCCTGCCCGACATGCAGCTCCTTGATGTATATGAGATTAGAAAGAGAGACGCTTAGAACAACACATTCATCTCATTTACTTAGAACAATATATATATATATATAAGATATATGCTTGGAACAATGGAGTTTTAAGAGATGCACAACACAAGTCTATAACATTAATCCATTTGCATTGTAATGAGTGAAGTAGCCCAAACATACATTAACTCGACAGACCACACAGAAGTTCACATTGTTAAAGATGTTTCATGTTTATTTTGGGCATTTTTAGTCCTCCTTTCTATCGAGGAGACTCAGTGTCTGAGATCACATCATTTGGGGAATCCTGGGACCCTCGTACCTTCGGGACCACATTACCCCATATGTCCCAGTCCGACCTCTGTGCTCGGCAGAAGCTAATTTACTGGTGGTCCCTGGCCCCTCAATGATGCGGCTGGCCTCCACTCGGGCCAGGGCCTTTACGGCTCTGGCACCGGCCTGGTGGAACACTCTTCCTCCAGCTGTCCAGGCCCTGCAGAATTTGGGTGATTTCCACAGGGCCTGTAAGACTGAGTTGTTCCACCGGGCCTTTGGAGAGACCAGCCGCTGAGAGTGCCCCCCCCCCCCCCCGCACTGTTCCATATAGGTCTTGTTCCATGTGAGCCCTAATATCATCGGGTTTTATCATCTCCTCTCTCTCCTCTTTTTCTGGGAGAGATTTAGTTATGGTAAGCACTGACTTTTGTGGGATGCCTAGGTTTGGAAGTATTCGCTGTTTTTAATTGATATTTATGATAATTATGTTTTAATGATTTTATGTACACTGTTTGTGTTGTTCACCACCCAGAGTCCTCTGGGGATGGGGCGGTATATCAAATCGAATAAATAAATAAATAAATAAATAAATAAATAAATAAAAAACCGGCAAGGTCACCCAACCTGTGGAACTGAGCCCCGGATTCCCTATACCAAAGCTCACTGTGATACACAGATGCATTCCTCAGGGTACATATAGAGGTGGAAAGTGCCAGCAAGTCACAGCTGATTTAGGGTGAGCCCTCGGGGGGGGGGGGGTTCAAGGCAAGAGATATTCAAAGGTGGTTTGCTGTTGCCTGTCTCTGCTTAGCAACCTGGGACTTCCCTGTTGGTCTCCCACCCAAGAATTGATCAGGGTTGCCCCTGCTTAGCTTCTGAGATCTGACATGATCAGGCTGGTCCGGGATATCCAGGTCAGAATAAATACACTGCTTGTACTAAGAATGGTAACTGTGCAATGCAAGACCAGCTTCAAAGGGTGCTCACCCCTGGCTCATCGTCATCCCGGAGAGAAGTGAGTAGTAGAGTCTTCAGCCCAGTGCTATTCAATATTTTTATCAATGGGCGTTTCCCCACTCTCCAGGATCCCCCCTATGCCGCGCGCTGCTCTGCTCGGGGTCGTCAAAAGGCGCCATTTTCTCCAGCACCAGGGATGACGCGCGCTGAGGGGGGCGTGGCAGCGACAGCATCAGGGCGGCTGCAGCACAACAGCGGCAGCGTCGGCGCCAACAGCGGCAGCATCGGGGCAGCTGCGCTGTCGCCGCCCCTGTCGTGGGGAGTGCCTGGGGACGCCGCACTACTTGAGGAGAGTAGCGCGGGGCTTAAGGTAAGTGGGGAAAGGCCCAATGACTTGGGTAATGAAATAGAGGGCATGTTAATCAAATTTGCAGATGATACCAAATTAGGAGGGGTAGCTCATACCCCAGAGGACAGGGTCAGGTTTCAGAATGACCTGGAAAGATTAAAGAGCTGGGCCAAAACGAACATAATGTATTTCAGCAGAGATAAATATAAGATTCTATACTTAGGCAGAAAAATGAAATGCACAGATGTAAGATGGGTGACACCTGGCTTGACAACAGAACATGCGAAAGGGATCTGGGAGTCTTAGTAGACCCACAAGCTGAACATGAAGCAGCAGTGTGATCCGGCAGCCAAGAAAGCCAGGCAAGGACTTTTCTATGGTGGTTCAGTTTTCTGCCTTGAACCGTGGGTTGGATTCAATGGTCTTCCAGTCCAAGTACTCTTTGTGACATGTGGTGGGGTGTGCAGAACAAGTTGCCTGCAGGGCAGCTGTGGTCTTAGACCAAGTCCAGCCAATGGACAACCTGACCCACCGTTTCTTCCGCACACGCAAAATAATGCGTTTTCAAACCACTTTCACAACAGTTTGCAAGTGGATTTTGCTATTCCACACAGCTTCAAAGAGCACTGAAAGCAGTTTGAAAGTGCATTATTCTGCATATGCGGAATGAGCCTCAGAGTACTATAAGATGTTTTGAGACAGCTGGGATTCCTTGGTGTTGGGTGTGTGTGTGTGTGTGTGTGTGTACAAGCAGAGTAAAACAGAAGAGACAGATTCTCTCTTGCTTTTTATAAATGAGTTTTAATGGAGATAAACAGAGACAAAATAAGAAATCCTTTCTTTCCTGTTACACATCTAGATTGCCGTATGTTTGGTTACATCTTGCTACCTATCTGCGGTCTCACATGATGTCGTCTACCTCATGTCTCCTCTCTGGTGTCATCTCTGCTCAAACAAAGAAACAGAGTTAACTTTATAACTGGTTGTTGGGGGTTTCTGGGCTGTGTGGCCGTGGTCTGGTGGATCTTGTTCCTAACCTTTCGCCTGCATCTGTGGCCGGCATCTTCAGAGGGGTATCACAGAGAGAAGTCTGTTGCACACTGTGTCCACTGAGAAGGGAATATTTAGTGGGGTATATATTGCCCATGTCCCAGGGTGGGGAACCAATCGGTAAGTGTTTGGATGGAACTTGCTATGCAAAGATGTGGTTGACTGCATTGTACTGTGGGCAGGGTTTTCAGTCCATTTACATTTGTATTCACATTTGCATTCCCTGCAGCAGCAACAGTATTAGTGAATGCAGATCCTGCGACTGGATGGAATTCATTGTCCATGAACCTAGCATGCTCTTGGCCTTTGATTCTGGTATTTTTAAGTACTGGTAGCCAAGTTTTGTTAATTTTCAGAGTCTCTTCCTTCTTGTTGAAGTTGTCTTGGCGTTTGTGGATTTCAATGGCCTCTGTGTGTAGTCTGACATAGTAACCAACCAAGTTGTCCAGAATTTCAGTGTTTTCAAACAAAATGTTATGTCCAGTTTTGTTTAGAGCATGTTCTGCTACTGCAGATTTTTCAGGATGGTTAAGCCAACAGTATCTTTCGTGCTCCTTAATACGAGTCTGAATGCTGCATTTTGTGGTTCCTATGTAGACCTTTCCACAACTGCAGGGTATGCGATAGACTCCTGCAGAAGTGAGGGAATCTCTCTTGTCCTTTACTGAGTATTACATCTGCTGTATTTTTCTGGTAGATTTGAAGATTGTTCGTAGGTTATGTTTTTTCATCAGTTTCCATATTTGATCTGTGATTCCCTTGATGTATGGTAGAAATATTTTTCCTCTGAAGATGCCACCCACAGAGGCAGGCGAAATGTTAGGAACAAGATCTACCAGTCCACGGCCACATAGCCCAGAAAGCCCACAACAACCAGTTGAGTCAGGCCGTGAAAGCCTTCGACAATACATTGATTTTATAACTTCAGATGTATGTGCAATGGCTATCAATGCATGGCAGCTGTAAAAAAGGCAAACTCTATGCTGGGGATCATTAGAAAAGGAATTGATAATAAAACTGCAAAGATTGTCATGCCCTTATATAAAGCAGTGGTGCGACCGCACTTGGAGTCCTGTGTCCAGTTCTGGTCGCCGCATCTCAAAAAGGATATTGAGGAGATAGAAAAAGTGCAGAGAAGGGCAACAAGGATGATTGAGGGACTGGAGCACCTTCCCTATGAGGAGAGGCTGCAGCGTTTGGGACTCTTTAGTTTGGAGAGGAGGCGGCTAAGGGGGGATATGATTGAAGTCTATAAAATTATGCATGGGGTAGAAAATGTGGACAGAGAGACATTTTTCTCTCTTTCTCACAATACTAGGACCAGGGGGCATCCATTGAAAATGCTGGGGGGAGGAATTAGGACTAATAAAAGGAAACACTTCTTCACGCAACGTGTGATTGGTGTTTGGGATATGCTGCCACAGGAGGTGGTGATGGCCACTCACCTGGATAGCTTTAAAAGGGGCTTGGACAGATTGATGGAGGAGAAGTCGATCTATGGCTACCAATCTTGATCCTCCTTGATCTGAGATTGCAAATGCCTTAGCAGACCAGGTGAGCAACAGCCGCAGAAGGCCATTGCGTTCACCTCCTGCCTGTGAGCTCCCAAAGGCACCTGGTGGGCCACTGCGAGTAGCAGAGAGCTGGACTAAATGGACTTTGATCTGATCCAGCAGGCTCGTTCTTATGTTCTTATGTTCTTATCTGACTGACCAATAGCTAATCAATAGATCAAGTCATAAACAGTGACTTCAGCAACAGTTATCCCTTTTATAACTGAGTTGTGACAGATGCTTGCAAAATCCCAACAGTTGGGTGTGGCAATATGACATTTATTTTGTGAGAAAAATTCTAGAAATTTATAATGGTAATCATTCATAAGGTTTTTTTTACCAATGTTGGATGATTTTATTTATTTTTAAAATGTATAATATTGAATAAAATTAAAATGTTGTTAAATTTATTATGTAAATTATTAGAATTTACATCAAGAACAGACTCGATATCGATAATTATTTTTACATAATATGTGTATAATTTCCCCCTCTTATTCTTTAGAACTAGCTGTAATTATTATTAGATTCTGATTTGTTTCCCTGTTTTATGAATTTCTATCTATTAAAAATTTTTAAAAAATAGAAATTTAAAATTTGATAGCACTCTAACAGTAGAATATACCCTGACTTTTTATGATAGTTAACAGTATACCTCAACTGTGACATCTAGTAAGAGCCTGTAGTGCTTTAAAAAGAATGTATTATTTGAGCACGGATTTAAAATCTTCATTAACAAAAGTCAACGAGTATTGATCCAAATGCTTACGATACATCATCAGTTATCCCTATTATAATATGTTCCCAACAGTGTCAATCTCCATTTCAAAAACAAGAAGATATATACCAATTATTAATTCTCATTTGCATTAAACTCAAAGATAAAAACACCCTTAATTTCCTCCAGCTTTCCCAGGTAAAATATTAGTTCATTGAACCATTTTAAATCAGTGGGTTATCAAATGAATAATGCATCTAAAGTAATTACTGGTTTGAAGAGTATATCTCCTATCATGTGTCTCATTCTGAACTTGATCCCATAGTTCATATTTTAAAAATCCAAACAACGAGGGCACGCGCTGAATCCAGAGGTTGGCAGAAAAATCCCAGAATTGGCGTTTGCAGATCTTACTGGGAGGGAGAACTTCAGGAAGGAACCTCCAAGTGTCTTTAGGGGTTGTTCTAGCAACCCAAAATGATGTTTGGCTATAGCAACAGTGGGGGAAGCAAGAGTGCAGAGAGGAATGAAGGAGTGAAATTGAATCTATGGAAGGGGAAAAAGGTGAATGGAGGGAGGCCACAGAAGAGAAGAAGAAGAGGAGGAGGAGGAGGAGGAGGAGGAGGAGGAGGAGGAGTTTGGATTTATATCCCCCCTTCTCTCCTGCAGGAGACTCAAAGGGGCTTACAATCTCCTTGCCCTTCCCCCCTCACAACAAACACCCTGTGAGGTGGGTGGGGCCGAGAGAGCTCAGAATAACCGTGACTAGCCCAAGGTCATCCAGCTGGTATATGTGGGAGAGCACAGGCTAATCTGAATCCCCCAGATAAGCTTCCACAGCTCAAGAGACAGAGTGGGGAATCAAACTCAGTTCCTCCAGATTAGAATGCACCTGCTCTTAACCACTACACCACTGCTGCTCCTGTGTGTAGGCCAAGTGGCCCACTGGGCAAGGGAGTGAAGAAAAGGCAAGGTGTCCAACCCATCAGTGATCACCTGGCTGGTACCAAACAACAAGGACCTGGGGACTGGCAGGGAAGGGGGGCAATGAGACCTCCTCTGCATGTTTTGGTGGATCCCCCACATGTAACACTTGGTGTGAAAACATGCATACAAGGGCATACTGTACGGGGTCATGTGTTCCCAGGCTGCGGCCATTTAGTAACGTCCCCCCCCCCGAAAATCATCCCCACACCCCTCCTCCTTCCCCCTGGGTCTATACACTGACCCAGACCTGGTGCAAAAAACTTTGTTTGGACGTGGTGTGGGAGGGCGGCCACCCAAACTGGGGGAGGGGGCGGAAAACTCAGATTTTGCACCAGGCTACATTTTTTCTAGTTGCGCCTCTACATGCTAAGGTGACCAGATTGTCACCTTTTTAAACTGAGATGGGGGCATGCATGTGCGTGTGCATGCACGCACAGCCGCAGGAGCGCACTGCCTTTTGGGGTGCTTCTCGTTTTTCTGCCCTGTGACAGGGCTGGAAACGGGAGCGCCCCAGAAGGCAGTGCGGCAGCACGGGAGGCTGCCGCATTGCCTTCTGGGGCACTCCCCTGTTTCCCGCCCTGTCACAGGGCAGGAAAGGGGAGCGCCCCAGAATGCAAAATCGGGACAGTTAAAAAACCCCTCAGGACACGGGACAGATTGGTTTAATGCGGGACTGTCCCACCAAAAGCGGGACGTCTGATCACTGCATGCATACATGGGTGGTCACACATCAGGACAAAACAACTACATTTCTTCCAAAATCACATGGTCTGGAGCAGTGGCGTACGCCAAGGGGGCTGGGGGGAACACGAGGCACACACCAGTGCGAGGGCATTGCGGAGGCACGGCAGGGGTGTTTCGGGGGCCCAGGGTTAAGGTCAATGTTGAATTGTATTTGCTTTTATTTATTTAGGAGGTTTCTATGCCTCCTCCCAGGAGAAACTACTTGAGAGGGCTTAAAAGAGAAAACATAAATAAAAACACAGCTCAATAAAAAGTTCATTAAATACCCAGTATTGAAATGTCAGCTGGGGCACAAAAAGAGCATAAGACAGCAAGCCGTTTAGAACGTGTCTCACAAAAGTTGTTAGGATAAAAAAAACAGACTATTAAAATTTGGTTAAAAGATCAACTTCCTAAAAAACAGTGTGGTCTGCTGCCATAAAAAGAGGAGGGAGTGCCTCAAAAATAAGGATTTTGCACAGGCAATCTTTAAAAATATAACCTAATTTGGGAGAAAATGGAACCAAAACAACATTCAGGAGTATTCTAGGCCCTGTCTCCATATTCGCCATGTGGAATGGGGACATGGTCGCCTCATATTCTCACAACATTCCTCCTGAAATGAATGCTAGAGCGCACACAATATATCCAAAGAGACATTTCCCACCTCTGCCTGTAAACCTACACTCCCCTTGAACCCTCCTTTCAAGTTCAGTAGAATAATTTCTGAGGAGACGCCAATGTGCTAATTACTGTCACAACACATTCCATACACAAGGTCCACTTGTGTATGGAACCTGTGATAAAGCTGAGCAGAGGACTTGGTTGTCACTGACACAAATACTTGAGACAAACCTTTGAGGTTTCAAGTCTTTTCTTGGTTTCTGTTTATTTGTTGAATTTCCAACTCCCTCAAATGCTGCTCAGCGAACTCAGTAATGCTACATTGCTGCTTGCCTGAGAAAGTGGCCCATGACCTTCAATCTGTACACCAAGCAAGGAGACTGTACACAACCTTCAATCTGTACACCAAGCAAGGAGACTGTACACAACCTAATAATGTACACCAAGCAAGGAGACTGTACACAACCTTCAATCTGTACACCAAGCAAGGAGACTGTACGCAACCTTCAATCTGTACACCAAGCAAGGAGACTGTACACAACCTTCAATCTGTACACCAAGCAAGGAGACTGTACACAACCTTCAATCTGTACACCAAGCAAGGAGACTGTACACAACCTTCAATCTGTACACCAAGCAAGGAGACTACCACATTTGACAGTGTGATAGCTAAAGATGGGGGAGCGGGGAGATGAAGCATCCCAGAAGACTCTTGACTTCCTCCTCCTCTCTTTCCTTCGAAGCAACATCAGATTGGAAGGCCTTTCAAGAACTTGCAGGAAAGGTCTTCTACTGGCATATTCTCACACCACAGATATTCACAGGAGCTACTGTTCAACCTGTGGTCCTATTGAGGCAGATGCCCCCATCCCTCATAGACATAGCAATGATGGGGAAAGGGTGGCTCTGAACATAACACCTGATAGCATGCTGCCATGCATTGCCTACAGCTCAGACAAAATGTTGTTTCCTTAACATCTCCAGAGCAGAGGCAGAGCACTCACGGGGACATGGGGGGTCCCAGGGCGCATGCTAGCTGGTCATGGGGGGCAGAAAATTGCCCCCACACCCCTCCCCTTGGCCCCATCCCACCAGGTTGAACCTTCAGCCTCCACTGGTGAAGGAGCAGCCTGGCAGGGCCGGTCTGAGGGGCGGCATGCAGCAGGCTCCCACTAGCTAAGGTAAGTGGAATGTGTAGGGGCACAGGTGGCATGGGAGGTGCCCGGAGCAGGTGTTGCCCCGAGCACCATTCCCCCCCTCACACACACACATACGCCTCTGCTCCAGAACAATGTCTTTCTGACTGTCCCTCATGGATGGTTGATTCGTTATGTGTCTTTTTTATTGCCCAAAACATGCCACAGCCAGGGAGAACTTTCTTGCAAAGTTTAATGGGTTTAAGTTCTATGTTGTTTTGATTTGCTGACTTGGAGAACAGCCATACTGTGAGCCGCCTCGAGCCCTTCGGGGATGAGGCGGACTATAAGTTTAACAACAACAACAACAACAACAACAACAACAACAACAACAACAACAACAACAACAACAACAACAACAACAACAATAATAAAGTGGCAACTAAAATACTCAGTTCACGAACTACAGTTATTTTTAAGTGGCCACAGTAAAAACTGGCACAGTTGACGTGGCTAAATTTAGTTATGCTGTTATTTCCATTCCTAAAATTGGTGTATGACCTGTGGGTTATTCAACGTGAACTGAATGCTGGGCGTGATCTCTCCAAATGCAGCCCCCAAGCCTGTTACCAGAAGAACACTTATGAGACTCCGGCTGAAGAGACTGGCCGAGAAGTTTCTAATTTCTTCTGATTGTGAATGCAGCGGAATATAACTAAATCCACTTCAAAGGTGGGTCATTCAATACTAAGTGTGTTCAGTGCTCTGATGGTGGTGATAGGAAGTGCTGTCAAGTGACAGCTGACTTATGGTGACCCTGGAGGGCAGTGGTGGTGAATCGATGGCATGGGTGCCAGAGGTGGAACTCAGAGCCCTCTCTGTGGGCACACACAGAGTCCCCCCCACACACACCCATCTAGGCTGGCCTGGGCCACTGGGCTTGATTATTAGCATTAAACCTAAGACCTTTTGTGGGGGGGACAGTGTAGGTAACCCTGGGCGTTTCCCCACTTGCCACGACCCCCCTATGACGCGCGCTGCTCTCAGCGTGCGTCATTTCTGGCGCGCGCCTGGGCTTCCCCACGCGGGGTCATCAAAAGGCGCCGTTTGGAAGAGCGCCAGGAATGACATGAACTGAGGGGGAGCGACAGTGGCAGCATCGGGGCAGCTGCGTTGTCGCTGCCCCTGTAGTGGGGAGTGCCGGCGGACCCCGCACTACTTGCCTACAGTAGCGCGGGGCAGAAGGTAAGTGGGAAAACGCCCCCTGTTAAGTGCTGTTAAACCCCACTGATTTTCATGGGAAGAACTAAAGCGCCATCCTGTACCTGAGAGGAAGCTCGGTTGCTGGCAATGGGGCTTGCTCCTGAGTAAACCCTCTTAGGGTCATGATTCACCCGTTCGAAGAGTTGCACGGTTGCTTCAAAGCAAAGCCACTGACTACCACCAAGCTTACTCCTGAGTAATGCACGCCTCGGAGCCAACCGTTTTTTCTAAACTAAAACCTCAGTATTCAGGTTAAACTGCCATGTTGGCATTTTGCGATAAATAAGTGGGTTTTGGGTTGCAATTTGGGCACTCGGTCTCGAAAAGGTTCACTATCACTGCTGTAGGGTTTTCAGAGCAAGAGCAAACAGAGACGATTTGCCATTGCCAGCCTCTGGTCTGGGCCATTCAGGCCCAATACTCTGGTTCTTTAACAAATCATCAAGGACCCCAAGATAATATTGCTTTACAGCCTTATCTCTACTTAGCATGTCTGTATATCCAAATCCTAGAAAAAACGCTATCCATTTTTAAAAATACTTTTTCAAAAGAATAAAAAAAAAGAAGCTAGGTTGTACACTATTAATTTCATTTCCACCCCCACCCCCCACCCCCAATATTTAATGCTGAGAATTGTTGCCTTGAGATTCAGCTTTCGGAAAATTGGGTAAATTTGCTTTCTGCATGTTTTGAGTAGTACAAATCTATGGGGCCCAAGAGATTAATTTAAGCTTTGAGCATTCAACCAATAAAAGCACAGTCTCTGATGCTGCTGAAGAACAACACAAAAGGGGAGGGGGGTTAGAGGCCAGCTGTGGATTCCATCCTGCAGATGTTCTACCTGCAGATGTTCAACCCCTGCATGGGGCACTCACTATGAAGAAGAATAGTTGGATTTATATCCCCCCTTTCTCTCCAGTAGGAGACTCAAAGGGGCTTACAATCTCCTGGCCCTTCCCCCCTCACAACAAACACCCTGTGAGGTGGGTGGGGCTGAGAGAGCTCAGAATAACTGTAACTAGCCCAAGGTCACCCAGCTGGCTTGTGTTGGAGTGCACAGGCTAATCTGAATTCCCCAGATAAGCCTCCACAGCTCAGGCGGCAGAGCAGGGAATCAAATCCAGTTCCTCCAGATTAGAATGCACCTGCTCTTAACCACTACGCCACTGCTGCTCTACGCACATAGCACAGATGCTCTTTCTGACCTGGTTATACATTACGGATTATGTGGGCACTCCAGAATCCTATGTGACATGACGCCGTGTACATGTAAAATGTCGATCTTCCAATCATTTGCTGTCTGCTCCTTGTCTCCCTCTAGTGGTGTCTTTCACCAGCAAGTGAAGACTCAATTGTTTTGTCTGACACACCCTCCTAGCATGGTTTGTTGATGTGCTTTTAACTGAATTGTTTAATAATGAGCCCTTCGGGGATAGGGCGGTATACTAAATTTAAATAATAATGATGATGATGATGATGATGATGATGATGATGATGATGATGATGATGATGATGATGATGATGATGATGATGATGATGATGATGATGATGATGATGATGATGATGATGATGGTGGTGGTGGTGGTGGTGGTGGTGGTGGTGGTGGTGGTGGTGATGATGATGATGATGATGATGATTTTTAACTGTATTTTAATTCCATTGTCAAAGGCTTTCGTGGCTGGGATCAACTGGCTGTTGTGGATTTTTCGGGCTGAATGGCCGTGGTCTGTGCACGAAACCACGGTCACCCAGCCCGAAAAATCCGCAACAGCCAACTGTATTTTTAATTGTTCAAAGGTTTTGATTCTTTTTCATGCCCGTGGACCCTGATCAGGTGCATAGCCAGCATGAAAATGTTTTCATTCAAATAAGTAAAAATAAATTGGAAAACAATGTCAGAATCCCGTTTCCCGTCTTGCTTCTAGCAGAGAAATGACCTTGTCCAAACCTCCAGTTTCTCAGTGTAGCATTCCAACATACAACAATCATTAAACTATAATGGCTGAGAGAATGTACTAGAAGGTCACACACATGAACGCACATGAAATGGCCTCATACGAAATGAGCTCTTTTGGTCCATTGAAGTCAGAACGGTCTACTCCCGTGGTGGCGAACCTTTGGCACTCCAGATGTTATGGACTACAATTCCCATCAGCCCCTGCCAGCATGGCCAATTGGCCATGCTGGCAGGGGCTGATGGGAATTGTAGTCCATAACATCTGGAGTGCCAAAGGTTCGCCATCACTGGTCTACTCTGACTGGCAGTAGCTTTACCTGCTGCCATATCCTTTAATTCGAGATGCAGGGTGTTGAACCTATGGCCCCTTCCGCACATGCAGAATAATGCACTTTCAATCCACTTTCAATGCACTTTACAGCTGGATTTTACTGTGCGGAATAGCAAAATCCACTTGCAAATAATTGGGAGAGTGGATTGAAAGTGCATTCTTCTGAAGGGAAACTGAATGGATGTGAGGAAGTCACCTTGAGTCATTATCCCGATTAAGATTGAAGAATTGTAATCTGAAGAAGAATCTATCGAAAACGGTTACAGAAGCGCAACCCGTTTATTATTGGATATTCAATTGAAGGACTTGGCTCAGACCGGCCCGCATTGCCATATAGACTTACTTCTACTGACTGGAATGCAGTATATGCAGCTATTGATAAGTGATTGATTATCTTCAAAGAAGAGGTCCCGTCCAAGTACCTATACGGACGAAGACATAGGACCGAGTGAAGAAGACATCGTTTAGTCACCTTAACAATGTTGTAGGGTGATGTGATATGTGTAGTATTGTAAGAGTCTAGGCTCTGATGTTGTTTGCACTTTTCACTGGTTGCACTTTATGTATTGCACTTTATATGTGGGCTTAGCGCAATTGATAAAGCAGCGGTTGATGCAGTGCGTTTGTTGTTTGTGGAAAAGGCCCTCCTCCCTTGAACCAAAAAGGGTCGGAAGGGTTGCCCGTCTGGAGCCCGGGATGGGAACCAATTCTCCCTCCACGCCTCTGTGTTTGCTGGAGGGAAGCGTGTTTCAACCTTGCAGCTCACACGGCCCCTCCCTGCTCCCCTTGAGCAGCTGCGGTTGCCAAATGTCTCATCTTTCCTTCCGTTCTGCAAAAGCCACCTCTTTCTCTCGTTTCAGTGCACGCTCAGCACCACTAGAGGTCAGCCTGGCACAGAACCCAGGCAAGGTGGGCTCCGTTACCAGGCAGGCAGGCGGGCGGGCGATGGTTATTTCCCTGGCTCCATCTATTAACAAAAAAATTCTTCCAGAGCCATAAACTTAGGTCTCACGCTCAAAATCAGAGCAACAGGAAGATGTAACGAGGCATTTCGTTTATGAATGACCCGTAATAAATTACGGTGAAGTATGCCGGGTGACAAGAGAAAAAGAGAGAGAGAATGCTTTGTCTGACTATGAACTATATTTCACGTCCTTTAATTTGGCAGGCCCAGACGGTTGATGTGGCATTTGGCAGGGCTTCTCTCCCCCCCGACCCCCGACCCCCTTTTGGGAAGGATATTTGATTCTTGTTGAGCATCAGGGTATGGAGGCCCGGTAACCTGGGCAACCGGAGGTCATTCCCCAGCAGATTGTTGTCCAAGATCAGCTCCTCCAAGCCGCCAAACATCTCCAGTCCTTCCAGTGACCTGCAGCGACAAAGGAGAGGGGGAAAAAATGATACTCCTCTAAATCAGGGAGGGCATTATGAGCTGAAATAAATATTTTAACCTTCCCGTTCAAGGAGGGGGGGAAAAGAATTTTGGTTCAGTCCTGTTGGGAGGCTGAATGACAAGAATTAGTGGCGAGTGGAGTGCGGCTAGAGCACCCCATTCTTCATTGGGTGGCAGGATGAAGGATGGGGGGGTCACGTAGTGAGTAGCCAGGATCCCAAACAAAAGGCTTCAGAGAGGAGGTCCGCGGGATGAATTTGTCAATGTCTTGTGCCTTCAGGCACCCAGCCTCGCCTGACCCCAACCTCCATTCCCAAGATAAATAACACTGTCACAGTTCACCTTCATTCCCTGGACACAAATTTAAGTTGTCATCCATCATGCCTGCCATGAAATATCATACCCCACTAACAATAATAAATACAACTTCAAGAATTGTGTCTCGGCAGCTACCCGAAACGGAGGAAACGGCAGGGGAGGGAAAAGGCTAAGGAAACTTTTTTCTTCTTCTTTGTTTGTGGTTTTTTTTTTAAAAAAAGAAATTATAAACCACTTAATTGACTCGAGCTTTTTTTTCTTTTTTTAAACGCAATACAGATAGTGATTGAGAGCGACTCCACGACTAGGAACAAACGGTTCTGTTTTTAAACGGTTTGCTTGATCACCAGGGCAAAATTTTTGCAAAACCTTAAGGAAAAAAATAAATAAAGCGAAATCTTTTCGGCCTGGAAGGACAACTCACGGGCTTGTAAACATGCGGGCGTCTGGCAGCCAATTAGGAAACCTGCTAGGGAGGAATGCTTTGAGGATTTGCCTGTTTCTACATCGGCTCTTAATTCCAATGCTTTCCAAGTTCTGAAAGCCCTGGTGGTGGTGGGGAGGACCTTGGCATTAATCAAGCAAGATAGGCCTGGTATACGGCGCATCCGCAGACGTAGGTTTTGCAAGGCACCCACCTAGCCGACACCTACGGCTTTGCTGAGGCTGCAGGACTTGACAGCTGAGCTACTGGGCCGACCAGGAGAGAAGGATCATCACTTTATCTCCTTGATGTTTCATAAAATGTGATGAATCAGGGAGACACGAGCCGATACTATTTATTCATTATCCGGTGACATTTATACGAAAGGGAATTACAGCCTCCCTCTTTCCTACCCTTCTTCAAGGTCTGCAGAAGAGACGCTCCGTAAGGGACGGGGAGGCGCTTCGGAAAGTGCGAACGTCTTTTTTCC
Source organism: Sphaerodactylus townsendi (assembly GCF_021028975.2). Taxonomy (NCBI): domain Eukaryota; kingdom Metazoa; phylum Chordata; class Lepidosauria; order Squamata; family Sphaerodactylidae; genus Sphaerodactylus; species Sphaerodactylus townsendi. The sequence goes on from NC_059431.1 coordinate 120,088,729, forward strand.
TCTATCTCATGCAGAATTCAAATTTGGGGGCCGGGGAGGGAGGGAGGGAAGTCCAGTCAGGGGTTCTGCAAAATCCATAGCAATGAAATGGGGGGGGAGAATCCAAGGTGCTGTCTTCAACCTCAGGTCAAAGGGCATTGTCCAGTGAGCTACACAGTGACCATTAGAGACGCGACGTTTCTTGGAGGTGACTGAACATTGGGGGTTCCAGTCGCTCTGGAGCAAGGGTGCATTTGAAAGGGCTCTAAAGAGTATACAAAATTAATTTTCCTGAAAGGGTCAAGATGCCACCGTCCCGAAAGCTCTACACGTTTGCCTCGAGGGGAGCAAGTTCACGTGGCCAGACTGGACACGATATCTGCTTTCCCCGCCAGATGCTAAACGCCCCAAAGCATTTCTCCTCTGCTGTCCTCTGCCTTTGCTTTCTGAGTTTATTTGCTGCGACACCCCTCCCACCTTCTGGCTGGGATATAAGGACCCAGAGATTGACTCCTGTCTGACCAAAGGAGTTTAGACACCGCCCAAAATCTTGATGGTCATTAAGATGTTACTGGACTCGGACCTAGATCTTTTATCACCTGTTTATTCTTCCCCAGAGCACAAGAGCCCTGCAATCTACATGGCTGAAAGGGCCCCGGTGATGAAGTTCCCTGAAGGGACAATGCCAAAAATGCCAAGTGAAGTGTGCATGAAAGAAGGGCGAAGCGGAAGTGTTACAGTTTCTGGCATCTCCTCTTTAAAAAAAGATTCCAGAGACAGGGCTACTGGATCTTGAATTAGATCAACTATCTGCCTCAGTATCAGGCAAGTTCCTGAGAGGGCAATGAAAGGAATTGTAGTCCATGAACATCTGGAGCACCATTGGTTGGCCACCCCTGCTCTAAGGCTTCTGGAAGAAACAAGTATGAATTGATAATTCTGCACACTCGCAGCAACACTATATCACACATGGGGTAGTGCTTCAAGTGTTAGGCAAGGAATCAGGGAGACATAGGGCCTTTCCCCACTTACCTTCTGCTGCACGCTACTCTCCCCAAATAGCGCGGGGTCCCGCGGCACTCCCCACTACAGGGGCGGCGACAACGCAGCCGCCCTGAAGCTGCCGCTCTCGCACCCCCTCAACGCGCGTCATTCCTGGCACTCTTCAAAACGGCGCCTTTTGATGTTGTGGGGAAGCCTGGGCGCACGGCAGAAATGACGCGCGCTGAGAGTAGCGTGCAGCAAAGGGGGAAACGACCAAAGTGAGGAAATGGCCAATAGTCTCACAAACCCCTCTGTACCATGGAAGTTTGCTGGGCAATCTTGCTCCAGTCACACATTCAATATTGTTGTATTATTATTTATTGTTGTTGCTGTCTATGCTATGCTTTATTGTTTGTTCACTACTGTTGTTTGCCACCCTGAGCCCTCCGGGGGAGGGTGGGATATACATTAAATGTGAAATGAAAATGAAATGAAACCTAACCTACTTCACAAGGTTGTTGTGATGATAAAATGGAGGACAGAAGAATGGTGGAAGCTGCTTTGGGTTCGCCGCCGGGGAGACGGATGGGATGTAAATGAAGTAAAGGATAAATCATGTCAAGTGTTCAAGGGTAAAATCCTAAAGACAATTTCCTGGAAGTAAGTCCCATTTAGTTTGGATTTATATCCCCCCTTTCTCTCCTGCAGGAGACTCAAAGGGGCTGACAATCTCCTTGCCCTCCTCCTCTCACAACAAACACCCTGTGAGGTAGGTGGGGCTGAGGGAGCTCCGAGAAGCTGTGACTAGCCCAAGGTCACCCAGCTGGCGTGTGTGGGAGCGCACAGGCTAATCTGAATTCCCCAGATAAGCCTCCACAGCTCAGGCGGCAGAGCTGGGAATCAAACCCGGTTCCTCCAGATTAGATACACAAGCTCTTAACCTCCCACGCCACTGCTGCTCCCATTTAATAATATGGGTCTTAATTCTGAGTAGACCAGCATAGGATTCCTCTCAAAAGCGCCACATATACACTGATTCCTACAACACTTGAACTCAAGCATAAACCAGGTGTTTCCCCACAGTGTGGATAGTAAGTTGAAGCTGGTGGAGTTAAAACAAGGCTCCCGCCCATTATCCCAATTCTGTAAAGATTTCAAAGAACTCGAATATCTCAGAGAATGAGATTTAAAAGGCCTTATGCCCCTATTACTTTCCTCAGAGTTTCCTACTTTCTCCAAATTAAGGGGGGGGGAATCACACAACCATCTCCAGACAAAAAAAATAAATTACAGCACCCAGAATTATATTGAATTCTTACTGCCTTTGGCTTGTCACCATTCCTGCAGAATCTTGGAAATTGTGCTGCGGAATTATGGTTGCCCCAGTCAAGAAACTGGAGATAAAACCGCACAGACTTAATGGCCCCTTCCGCACACGCAAAATAATGCGTCTTCAAACCGCTTTCACAACTGTTTGCAAGTGGATTTTGCCATTCTGCACAGCTTCAAAGAGCACTGAAAGCAGTTTCAAAGTGCATTATTCCGCATGTGCGGAATGAGCCAAAGATTCTTTGAAAGTTGCTTCATAGGAGGGAGCAGCAAACTCGTTTTGTAGTCAGGATGGTTAGTTTTGGTTGACGCGAAAAGACCCCTTTAAACATGCAGACCTCTATATAAATAGTCAGTAGTGGATTACATCCAGTCCTCAGTTTATGGCCATGGTTTTAAAAATTACATATATATTAAAATGCAGCAATAAACTTTTATATTGGCCTTTTTGCTTGGCAAAGGGAGTTCGGAGAGGGCCTTCGCCCTGTCAGCACCAGAGCCTTCTGGGACGCTAATAGATTTGTGAGCATAGCTGGGGCTCTGGTCTGTGTCAGCCCCGGAGTATATACATTGCTCGTGAGTTATGTTATGCAAATATAAGACCCTTATCATGAGAATCTGTAAACAGTTGACAACTGGCAAGAAGAATAAAGCAGACATCCCGAACAGCAGGAAGAGAGGCATAAAACACAACAGCATGGGAATCGGATAGAGGCCTCCGGACGCGAGGGGGGATGGTCCTCTACTCCGACAGACACGTTCTTTCCAAAATAGACGCTCAGCCACAATGGCCACCCATTTTCCAGGCAGGAGCCGAGAAAATTGTTGGCACGATCCCTTTGCTGCACCTACCCAGGGTTTGATTTGTTATTGTTGAACTAGAGCCGTGGTGGCGAACCTTTGGCACTCCAGATGTTATGGACTACAATTCCCATCAGCCCCTGCCAGCATGGCCAATTGCACTAGAGCAGGGGTAGGGAACCTGCGGCTCTCCAGATGTTCAGGAACTACAATTCCCATCAGCCTCTGTCAGCATGGCCAATTGGCCATGCTGGTAAGGGCTGATGGGAGATGGATTCCCCAGAGGTTCCTGCACTAGGCACCAGCAGTAAGTAGTCACTCTCAGGCTGGTTTTAAAAAATGTATCATGTTAATCCAAGACAAGAGCATAATCTACTGAGGCAAACTAAAAAGTGGTTGAATTAACCAGAACGCTTCTTCAGGCCATGTTAAGTAAAAGCAAAGTGGCCAAAGGGAGAGTTAAAAATACCTCAGGGCAGCATAGCAGCACCCATATGTAGGCCAGAACAATTAAATAAAGAAGAAGAAGAAGAAGAAGAAGAAGAAGAAGAAGAAGAAGAAGAAGAAGAAGAAGAAGAAGAAGAAGAAGAAGAAGAAGAAGAAGAAGAAGAAGATTTATATCCCTCCCCTTTCTCTCATGTAGGAGACTCAAAGGGGCTTACAATCTCCTTTCCCCCCTCACAACAAACAGCCTGTAAGGTTTGTGGGGTTGAGAGAGCTCTGAAGAACTGTGACTAGCCTAGGGTCACCCAGCTGGCATGTGTTGGAGTGCACAAGCTAATCTGATTCACCTGATAAGCCTCCACAGCTCAAGTGGCAGAGCTGGGAATCAAACCCGGTTCTCCAGATTACCTGCTCTTAACCACTACACTACGCTGGCTAGAGGTGATCGTTGCTCAATTGTTGGGAAGCTCAAGAATACACTTGTATTCTGGAAGTCTTCAAGAGTTTCAGCTGAGAAAAGCTGCTCACGGAGAAGAGATTAGCCCGGCTGCTTCTACTGGACACAAAGGCACAGGGCTTTCGGTGCTGCTGTTGACGAACTGTCTAATGTGAAAAGCCGGCAAAAGTTGAGAGAGGCAAGAGAAAGCTCTCCGCTTGTAGCAAAGAACCTTCTGTTTGTCTTAGCAAATTAACAGCGACTGAGCAGAGGCTTAGCACCACAAACTCCACCGAGGGCTGTAGCGGCAGGTAGCCGTCCGCCCTAGTCAGCTCGGAACATCACAACATCACTCAAGCGCATTGCCGGTTTCTCCGGCCCACTCTAACGACGGGTAAGGCAGCCTGTTATCTCACCCCACAGGTAGCACGTTCTTTCCCTTATAGGCCAGACTTGCATCCCCGCTCCGAAAGGAGCATGCGATGTTGCCGAGAGATTCCCAGCACCAGTGCCAAAGTCACGCCGGAATGACGGAACGATCCCGACGCATTCAGCCCTGCCTGATTCCGAGAGAAAGAACTTTGGAGTTTTCCACTGTAATTAACCCTCTCCTCGTTAAGATAATTATGATCAAGCGCCCTGTCACAGCTAATATCACGGCATCATTGCCCATGGCTCGTGCTTCGCCCTCATTAGCTTACAAAAACAGTGTGCTGAGCTGGCAAACCGGGGCACCCGCCTGACAACTTAGACGCGACAGATCCAAGGCGGCAAAAGTAGGCCTTGGGAGCTCTGAAGGCCTCTGACAAGCCCTTGTGCTCGACATCAAAAATTTCCCCAAACTTGTCTGCATCCTATCATTCATCCTTTTAAAAAAGAGTCTGTTATTACTAAATAAAATAGATGATTTGTACTGTCAAAGGGATTCACATCTGGAATCAACTGGCTGTTGTGAGTTTTCTGGGCTGTGTGGCCATGATCAAAGTTGCATGTTTCCAGGTAGGGTTCATTTGCAATTGTATTTGTCAGTGTCCTTGTGGTCTGAAAGGTGGCTAGGAGCCAAAACTACCAGGCCACAGCCACGCAGCCCAGAAAACCCACAGCAGACAGAACAACTGGTTTCTTAGCTTTAAAAGGGGCTTGGACAGATTTATGGAGGAGAAGTCGATCTATGGCTACCATCTTGATCCTCCTTGATTTGAGATTGCAAATGCCTTAGCAGACCAGGTGCTCGGGAGCAGCAGCAGCAGCAGCAGAAGGCCATTGCTTTCACATCCTGCATGTGAGCTCCCAAAGGCACCTGGTGGGCCACTGCGAGTAGCAGAGAGCTGGACTAGATGGACTCTGGTCTGATCCAGCAGGCTCTTTCTTATGTTCTTACTAGCAGGGCACCCGTGCTTCGCTACGCAAACTTCATCACAGGCTCTCTATGAATTTTGGGGTGACATGCAGCATATTTCCTCACAGCCTGTCTGTGGACTGATGGGTTTGTTTTCGCATATTTTACAGCAGCTTCCTGTAGTTGTCTTTTTCTAATGCAATGTGTTATTGCTCTCTTTCACCTGGTGGGCTCCAAAAGGCGTCATGTGGAACCAGCCGTTGTATTTTCGGGATGCAGAAAGGAAATGTTCTGCCATTGGATGCTGATGAGTGAGAAGGCTGTGAAGAGGTTCAGGGTAGGGTTGAAGGGCAGGGAGCTGGACTGTACTGCCACTGCAGCACATTCCTGGGGACTCATCTCCCCACTTCAGAGCACGACACCAAGCACAGGGTAATTGGAGGCCGAGAGCAATAAACTTGTCTCCACAGTAATCAATCTGATGTCCATATGCAAAACCTGACAAATGTTTAGTAGTCCAAGGTGATAGTGTGGTTTGTAATCTGTTTCTGATTTTGTATTTGGCTGTAAAGCGGTAAGTTGTTAACGTGAGGAGTGGAGTGGAGGAAGTACTTTCACCCCAGCCACAATGTCTGTTAACTTTGGGGGTGACATTCAGCATGCTTTTTTGCAGCCTGCTTGTTGAAGCTGGCTGTGTTTAACTGTCACCCTTAGAATGTTCGTGCAGCATGTCTGTGGACTGAGGGGCTGGTTTGCTCTTAGAATGTTCGCGCAGATGGCCAGAGATGAGCAGTTAAAACAGTAAATGTGTAATAACTTGAGTAAAACTGAATATTTTGAAAAAATCCTTTCTTAGTGAGCACCTGAACCACATAATGAACCGGTGTGCCAAATTTCAACATTGTAGGTTCGGTGGTTTTTGAGTTCTGTGCATGAGTCAGTCAGTAAGTCAGTGAGTGGTATTTTGCATTTATAGATATAGATTTGTAGGTAAGAGCAACTGCTGTCTATATTCTCCATTGTACAACTATGTTACCGTCTTCATGGTAATCCATCTGACTTGGTAAAGAAATAGATTCACTTAATGTTAAGTTAAGGAGCTGAGCCAGTGGGGAGGTTGGAAGTGCGAACCTCCAGAATTACAATTGACCTTCAGGCTACAGAGACCGGTTCCCTTTGAGAAAATGGCGACTTCAGGCCATGTCACCATACCCTGCTGGTCCCTCTCTTCTCCGGGTTCCATCCTCCAATCTCCAGGAATTTCCCAACCTGGAGGTGGCAACTGTATGTAGCAGTTAGTGTGCCAGAACAGGATGTAGGAGACCCAGGACCAACCCCCAACTCTGCCAGGGATGTTTACTGGGTGACGATGGGCCAGCCACATGCTCTGAACCTAAAGCCTCTCACAGGGTTGTTGTAAGGATAAAAGGACAGAGAAGAGAATGATGTAAGACACTTTGGGGGTTTTGGAGAGGAATGTGGTGCATAAATGAAATATTCACCCGTTCGTGAAGCTTTCCAAATGTGACTTTCATAAGGAGCGGCTAGATTTTCTGGGTTACCGGATCTCCAGCCGGGGGTTGGAGATGGACCCGGGTAAGGTTCGAGATGTGGTGCAGTGGCAGGAGCAGGGGTACAAGCGGCAGGCCGACAAGAAGCGGCAGCCGGTTACTCTTACAGTGGGGGATTGGATGTACTTGTCCACCAAGAACTTGCGGGGGCTGCAAGGGAGTAGGAAACTGGGGGGAAAGTACATTGGCCCTTTTCAGGTACTCAGAGTGATTAATGAGGTGACGGCCGAATTACAATTGCCACAAAACTTGAAGTCTGTACATCCTGTTTTTCATTGCAGCCTCTTCAAGAAGGCACCTCCCCCGGATGACTGGCATCCTAGGCCGGCGACACCGGCACTGGTAACTGTGAGGGGGGAGCCTCATCACGAGGTGGAGGAAGTTTTGGGCTCTCAGGTGCATCGTGGCCGGCTATAGTATTTGATCGCATGGACTCATTTCCTTGCTGGGGGCAATGAGTGGGTCGATTTCAAATGTTCAAGCCCTTCACTTGGTGAAGGCGTTTCACCGGGCCTACCCTGATCGCCCAGGAGGGGGGGAGGTCTTAAGGGGGGCGGAATGTCAGGACCAAGCCTGTCAGTGCCTAGATGTCGTGCTGTGTAAGAATTGCAAATGTTTTCCTGTAAATGTTTTCCTGTTTCCCTCTTCCCTTCCTGGCAACCTCCTGGCGCCAGCTCATCTACAAGAAGGTGTGAACGGTTCCCAGGTTCTTTGAAGCTCTGTAGTGCAAATGTTGTAGAAACTGTAACAGACATTTGGTGTGGGGTGAAACAGGGGGGTTGAAGGATATAGTTCCTGGATCTGAGCTCTCTAGCTTAGACCCAGCTTTCGATTGTTACTCTACATGTTGTAAGAAATAAACACCTTTAGGACTTTCCTACGGTCTGTGTTATTTCCACGTTCGAGAGTCTGACATCCCCCACTTCATGAGACACAAATCAAGAACATTCTTAACTGTAACAACTGTGTTCTACCTCCTACTTGGAAACACGGAGTGAAGTCCTTCCCCCTTTCTTTTCTCTGAAGGGAGACGACAGAACTGGGGGAACAGTAAGGTCAAGAGAGTATGTAGCACACATCCACTCCCGGTGTAGTAAGAAAGGAGGAAGGAAGGGGAAAAGTGATTTTTCTCCCATCTTCCACAACAACCAAGGCTGGGGAGTGACAAGCAAATTGACGCACTGCTCAGAGGGCAAAAGATAAATGTTTGATGAATTGGCCATCGCCACAGGAGTGATGGGCTTCATATGTGCATAATGGACTAGCCGCCTTTCAATTCAGATTGCCTGCCAAGATAAGAAACTATAATGAATGGGCCAAGCAGAGCCTCCACCATCAGAAAAGTATAATCTGACTAGTTTTAATAAACTTAATAAAAAAAAGTGGAGCGGAGAGAGGCCAGAGGAAAGCCAGCCTTTGTGGCCAGCTACCAGAAGGGCCAACAAGTAACAGACGGGCTCACACATCATGGGGCAAGGCAGAGAAAAATCAGCACAGAGACATTACATTTGAGTCATACCCACAGGCTCATAGATGAATTCACAATGGTAAGTTCTGCACAGGCCAAATGTAACGGATGTAGGGCGTTTGTGTGGGGACGTCTCACAGGTTGCATTCCCAAAACGAGTGTGGCCTACTTTAGTTCCCTCAACCCGAGATTTTTGAAAGTCGCTAAATGGGTTCCTTTACAACTATTGCAACTCGTTATATGTTTGCTGTGCGGAATCTACCAATGAAAATCTAAAATCAAAATAAAACATCCATGAAGTTCCTTAGGTACGCACGAACAGGCCTATGGAGAGCAATCCATGGCCTGGAATGATGGCAGTAGAAAGTGCTGTCAAGTCACAGCTGAATTATGGTGGTCCCACAAGGGGTTTCCAAGAAAAAAACAGGTTCAGAAGTGGTTTGCCATTGCCAGCCTCTGCAGCCAACCTTGGACTTTGTTGGTGGTCTCCCATCCAACTTCTAGCCAAAGCTGGACATCTGACATCTGATGAGGTCAGGCTAGTGGGGCTCTGGAGTGACAGGGTCAGGGAAATGGTTAAAGAAAAGGATATTGCCATTCAGTGGCATACCTTCCATGGAGACATCTGGGAACAATTTTTCCACCCCCCATGTGATTCCCATGGGGGGTTGGAAAAATTGCCCCCCACACTTCCGGGGAGGAGGAGGAGCGTGGCTAGGCCTCAGCACGACGTGTATGTGCCACCTGGACCGAGGTCTACCTGGGCAGCGTGTGCACGTCACGCCGAGGCCAAGCCATGCCCCTACTCCTTCCCAGAAGTGGCTGGGTCTCACCCCCCCCCCCCCCCCCGCGGCACTCTCCAAGACTTGCAAGGTCTCCTGGAAAGTGTAGTTCTCACCAGGCTACTTTTTCAGTTGGCTGCTTTTTGCAGCTGCCTGAACTCATGTAAGTGGGGAGTGGGGGGCAGGGCATCGTGGGGGGTGGAGGGGTGGGGCATCAATGGGGGGCACCACGGGGGGGGGGTAACCATTTTGCCCCAGGCACCATTTCCTTCCCTACGTCACTGTTCCCATTTGCTAGAAGGTCACCATGCCTTCTCCCAACAAGGATCTGCTCCTACCACGCAGAGTCCACTCAACCAAATCACATGACACCAAATCAGAGCACAGCAGCACCTCAAAGACAAACAAAATTTCCCAGCACATAAGCTTTTTTGGTATCTGACACTCATGAGCTTTGATTCACAAAATGTTTAGACAAACTGTGGAGGATTTTGTTGGTCTTTAAAGTGCCACTGGACTCCTATTTTATTCTACTACTACGGACTTAGGTAGGGTTGGGGAGGGCAGGAGCCAGCCTGCAGGGAAGCCGAGAGGAGGGCAGGTTCGTCACGTGGGGGGTTGTCTGGCGCCCCCCACGTGACAAAATGGTGAGCGCCAGGGACATGGGATACCCCATGTCCCCATTAGAGGTACGCCACTGACAGGAATACAGAGATTGATAGTTGATGGAATGTGAAAATTGGGGGTGCTGATTTCAGTGGCATCAGGACTGCTCATATCGAGCAGAGAAAATAGCAAAGGAAGCACTTTTTATGATTTAGCCAGGCTTCGCATTATTACCTCAATCAGCCAATATATACGTTTAGCTGCCTGCACATAAGATATCTGGATTACAAATGTGGCCGAGGGCAGCTGTAAAACAGGGGGATTAATGTAGGTTAGTCCATTTTCTTTTACTACTACAACCATTATTAAACAGAGAAGTCAGACAGTCTCCTCTTAAGTACTTAAAAAACAACGTTCTCTTCGACACCCCTTTATGCGATGATGGGTCACATCGTCGGCTTGAGCATGTTACTTACTAAAAGTGAGGAAGTTAGGACGTGCTCGTTGCTGATGCCCGTCGACACTGGTAGGAACCCACACGGCTAATCTGCCAAATATATTTAAGAGGTGAAAAGAAACCACGTCTTGCCTCGGATTGTCCTTTTCCACCCTGACTTCAAACTCTGCCAATTGCTGCTTCAGTTTTAATGGGTTTAAGCTATATTTTTGTATTGATTTGCTGTCTGGAGAACAGCTATATTGTGAGCCGCCTCGAGCCCTTCAGGGGTGAGGCGGCCTATAAATCTAACAAATAAATAAATAGATAAATAGATAAATAGATAAATAAATAGGCTTTCAATGCACTGGGCAACAAGACATGCCCCCCAGCCTTCACCGCCCAGAGAGCCGTTGTAGCACCGAAGGAAGTACTGTACCCCGCAGTGAGCGGAGGGGAAGAAACGGCTTCTCCTGCAGGGCAGTCCCTTGAAGATGTCTGGGAAATTTACCTTGAAAGAGAATGTATCAGGAAGCTTGCTGACCTGTGTTTGTTACATAGAATATATCAAAGTAACATTTTAAAAACATACATTATCCAGTCTATTTCAAATTTCATAAATCCAAAGTGCTGGTTATTTCCCTTAAAAGCACTACTAGGTTGAGGACAGGGGGGCTCTAAAGGAATACCTGTTTTCTCCCCTAATAAGCCAGCTTGCCATCAGAGATCATCTTTGAAGACTTGGCTCCTACGCATTCTCCACTGTCTGAAACAAAGCAGGGACTTTTCCGTGGTGGCCCTTGATTGTGGAATGAAATTTCTTCCTCCATTTGCCTGTTACCAATTTTCACATTTTCAGCACTAGTTAACCGTTGTTGTTTTTTGTTTTCTTCTAAAGACATTCAATTGAGTTATCTCTGTGTCAATCTGTTCTCCTACCTAATTTCCAAGCATTTTAGTGCCAGCTATTTCTTATAAAAGATTTTAGTGTTTTTGCAGAGCATTTTTATTTATTGGCAATAACCTGATGATGCCACCTGTTTATAGGGGTGTTTGTGGGGGACTGTTAGCCTCAATATTATTGCTTCACGTGTGATTTAACATATTTTAAACTGTGAATTGCCTAGAAGCCAAGCTCGGTGTCAGGACTGAGCCTGTTAGTGCCAAATGGCAGGTGGGGCAGGGGGAGGCGGTGTACCATCCTCTCGTATCCCGGACACAGGATATCCTGGACACAGATCTTATCAAAGGAAGGTGTGAACTGTTCCCAGCTTCACAATGCTTTGTAGCGAATGCTTTGTAGTTTGTAGAGGAGAGTGGGAGCCGTTTGGCTCGGTGGGAGGGAGCAACAGGTTATAGGTAAGGGGTTTGCGCAGGAATCACCAGATTCCTCTTACACGATGTTACCTACGCTCTGAATTAAAGGCTTTAGAACATAGGTGTCAAACTCGCGGCCCTCCAGATGTTATGGACTACAGTTCCCATCATCCCCTGCCAGCATCATTCTGGCAGGGGGGTGATGGGAACTGCAGTCCATAACATCTGGAGGGCCGCGAGTTTGACACCTATGCTTTAGAACAAATCTACAGTGTCCGTGATTTCCAGATCCGAGGTTGACTCTCGGCTGGGAGGACAAATAAACAGGGGTGTCTCTCTTGGACTGTGCAACACAGAGAATGGTCCAGTTCTCAGGGGCAGTCGTAATGATTCTAGGCAGGGTCCCAGAACCCCAGAACCCCATCCCCATTGGGCTCCGGATTGTCGACAGGAGCCACTGCTTGAAGCTGGCTAGCAGCCTCATTTAGATGGGCACAGGAGCGTGTCAAGTGCCTCTCTGGTTTTCCTTCCTTCAGGCAGACAAGGCCATGGCTCACCCCCTTAGCATGGATCCCAGAGCAGCAGCCCCTGCTGCCCACTGGCTATGCCAGTCTCTGTCTTTCCCGGTACAAGAACTGCATGGATCCGGGGAAGCACCACCAGTCACGGAACGGGCCTACGGGATCCAACTCTGTAATCCATGACCTGATTTTGCTGCATGTCTGTGTAATGTCACAGTTTGCTTATAATAAATGGGGGGGTGGGGAATTTGCTTTGTAACACATAGTCGTGATGTGGTTCAAGGTGCCAAACAGGAAGTGGAAATGCTTTGAAACAAAGTATATTTCTATCTATCTATCTATCTATCTATCTATCTATCTATCTATCTATCTATCTATCTATCTATCTATCTATCTATCTATCTATCTATCTATCTATCTATCTATCTATCTATCTATCTATCTATCTATCTATCTATCTATCTATCTATCTATCTATCTATCTATCACAGGGGTAGGGAACCTGCGGCTCAAGAGCCGCATGCGGCTCTTCTGCCCTTGCACTGCGGCTCCACGAGCCGAGCCGCCGGCTTCATCCTTGCCCCCCCTGCAGGCAGCAGGGCAGGCACACCAATTGCCCGTGGCCAGCTGGGCAGTGCCATGGGCTTCCCCTCTCGCCCACCCCGTTCGAGTGGGGCGTGCGAAACTTCGGCTGACCGATAAAGGGGCCAAGCCCGCTGGCCCCCATCGCCTTGCCGCCTGCAGACCAGCAGGGTGGACGCATCCATGTGCTTCTCAGAATGAGTGGAGTAAAAGGTAAAAAACCCCAATATTTACAGTGTTATCTTTATTTTAAATGTCAAAAATTATTTGCGGCTCCAAGTGTTTTCTTTTCCCGTGGAAAACGGGTCCAAATGGCTCTTTGAGTGTTAAAGGTTCCCTACCCCTGATCTATCATCTATCTATCTCTTTTTTTCTCTCTTTCTCACAATACTAGAACCAGGGGGCATACATTGAAAATGCTGGGGCGAAGAATTAGGACTAATAAAAGGAAACACTTCTTCACGCAATGTGTGATTGGTGTTTGGAATATGCTGCCACAGGAGGTGGTGATGGCCACTAACCTGGATAACTTTAAAAGGGGCTTGGACAGATTTATGGAGGAGAAGTCGATGTATGGCTACCAATCTTGATCCTCTTTGATCTGAGATTGCAAATGCCTTAACAGACCAGGTGCTCGGGAGCAACACCCGCAGCAGGCCATTGCTTTCACATCCTGCATGTGAGCTCCCAATGGCACCTGGTGGGCCACTGCAAGTAGTAGAGAGCTGGACTAGATGGACTCTGGTCTGATCCAGCTGGCTTGTTCTTATGTTCTTATGTTCTTATCTATCTATCTATCTATCTATCTATCTATCTATCTATCTATCTATCTATCTATCTATCTATCTATCTATCTATCTATCTATCTATCTATCTATCTATCTATCTATCTATCTATCTATCTATCTATCTATCTATCTATCTATCTATCTATCTACATCTATAGGTATATAGCTCTCTCTCTCTCTCTCTCTCTCTCTCTCTCTCTCTCTCTCTCTCTCTCTCTCTCTCTCGCATAGGTTCCCAGGTAAGAGATCTGCGGTATTACTGACCCCTCTCCCTCACAAAAAAACCCCTCACTAATCTTCACAACTTGCAGAAACACAGGATATTAGATAACACCTGTGTCACTCATAACTTTTTGCGGGCGCACACATGCACCGACGTCTTTCAAGATGCACAATTTGTGCCCGTTTGCGAGTTGTTCTCACAATTTTCCAGCGCAGCAACCCAAGGAAATTAACTGGTTCCTGGGAAACTCCAGAAAAGGTCCCTCTGTTGCAGAAAAGAGAAGAAAAAGGATGCTGATTTTGTGTGGTTGTGTGTGTGTGTGTGTCTGGAAACCAGGAGAGGAGAGAAAGAGACAGACAGAAAGACAGAGGGGAAAGGCTCAGGAGTGCCGGGTGAATTATAGACTGCCTCTCAAGATTCACAGCTCTTCAAGGTAGGAGGTTAATATTCTCACATGTCATTGGGTTTGCTGGCTGCACTGATGGCTCATTGCATCAGGCAGCAAATTATTTCCTCCTGCAGCAGAGGACAGCGCACTTCAAAGGCAGGCAGCCGGGGTCAAGGCGGCTCTCCGCTTCGATTAATGAGCTGGGATCAGCCGAGGTGGCCTGTAGGTAAGGGAAGGGACTGACGCTTTTGACAAAGCGGACTTTTGAACCGGGATCTCTCCCCCGCCCCCCCCCGACACACACATGCTGCCCCCCTCCCCTTGTCTCTGCACCCAGATTTTATTCCCAATCATGGGCACGGACTGGCCCAGTGGATCCTGCTCCTCTGTTATGAGGCACACAAGCTGTCCAGCTATGGCAGAGGTGTGTCACCCCCCCCCCCCGGGCTAAAATCCCACCCCCCTCCATTGCAAAACCTGGTCAAAAGGATCAGAGGACCAGCCACATTTATAATCTTTTTTTTCCTGAACTGAGTAAGTAAAAAGAATCTGTGGTTTCAAAGTAGTGGCTCAGCAGAACAAAACATGTGATTTTTAAAAATCCTATTGTGTAAGGACCATAAAAGACACGAAGCCAATTAGAAACACCCAGCATGTACGTTAAAGTGATTAGGAAGGGTTTTGCTGACTAACAATATTCCTGGCAAATGGCACACACTATCAAGTATTTCTGTACAGTTCTGTAAGAGTTGCTGGGGTAGCAGCAGATAAAAGAAATTAAAACTTAACCGCCACTCCATTCATCTGTCCCAACAACAACAAATGACTGAAAGGTAGACCCAATTGGACTGCCCTCCCCCCCCCTGTTGCCAAGGGGTTAATGCATACAAAATGCATTAAAATTAGCTTTATCAAAGTGATTTAATGTATAAAAATAAAGTCTGGAATCTATAGGGGAAAGGGAGACAGTGGGAAAATTTTCTTTCCTCTGCCGTAGTGCACTGAAAGGTAGACTCAATTGGACTGCCCTCACCACCACCAAGGGGTTAATGCATACAAAATGCATTGAAATTAGCTTTATCAAACTGATTTAATTTATAAAAATAAAGTCTGGAATCTATAGGGGAAGGGGAAACAGTAGGACAAATTTCCTTCCTCTGCCGTAGTGCACTGAAACTAACTAGTCAACTTTAGAGTTTATTCAGTAGAAGTCAGCAAAGGAACATACTACATATGCAATTCTACATTGACCTTCTCCAAATTCATCCCCCAAAGCACCACTAGATTACCTACGCTGGGATAGATGGATTGGCTTGAAGAACATATCACGACATTATCAGTTGTCTGTGAGCTGGCTTCTCTAAAGACCTGAACACCAAGAGGATGTGTCTTTGGATCAGATCCGTGAGAACCATGCTCTCCGTTCTGTCCCTCAACTCAGACCTCCAACATTTGCAAATAGCTCAGCATCCTTATTTTTTTATTTTTGCCATCAAGTCACAAATGACTTATGGTGACCCTGTCCCGTTTTCCGGGCAAGAGATGTTCAGAGGTGGTTTGCCATTGTCTGCTTCCGTATTGCAACCCTGGCGTTCCTTGGAGGACTCCTATCCAAAATCTTGCCTGGGTTGGCCCTGTGTCACTTCTGAGATCTGAGCAGCAGTGGCGTAGGAGGTTAAGAGCTCGTGTATCTAATCTGGAGGAACCGGGTTTGATTCCCAGCTCTGCCGCCTGAGCTGTGGAGGCTTATCTGGGGAATTCAGATTAGCCTGTGCACTCCCACACACACCAGCTGGGTGACCTTGGGCTAATCACAGCTTCTCGGAGCTCTCTCAGCCCCACCTACCTCACAGGGTGTTTGTTGTGAGGGGGGAAGGGCAAGGAGATTGTAAGCCCCTTTGAGTCTCCTGCAGGAGAGAAAGGGGGGATATAAATCCAAACTCCCTCCTCCTCCTCCTCCCTCCTCCTCCTCCTCCTCCTCCTCTTCTTTCTCTTCTTCTCTTCTCTTCTTCTTCTTCTTCTTCTTCTTCTTCTTCTTCTTCTTCTTCTTCTTCTTCTTCTTCTTCTTCTTCTTCTTCTTCTTCTTCTTCTTCTTCTTCTTGATTGGGCTGTGCAAGCAAGTGTCCTTTTCATCCTAGACTTCTATACGTGTTGTGCTCCGGTTGATAGACATACGCTGCCGTTTCCTAGAAAACGATTCCTCTTTCCTTTTCTCTCTCCGCCCTCTCGCAACACCTTGCTGTGACTTTCACAGAATATTGCTATCCCCGGGTTTTTTTCCCCTTTTCCTTTTATAGATGACTTTATTCTAAGTGGATGACCTTTTGCTGGGGAAGGTGGTAAATGACAGAACAGCTCTTGGGTTAAAGATATACAGACTGGCGAGTAGAAGGAGGAGGAAGAGGATGGTGATAAAGACACCTGCGTAATTTCGAGAGCTCAACTTTCATTAAGACATATCGGGCAAAGGCGGCACTCCATTAGCATTCGGTGACATCGCCGCTAAAGTCACTTGGAAGTTTTAAGAGCACTTTCTATAACATGGTATTCCTACAGCATTATGTGGAACCGTGGCAGGCTGCCTGAGGTAAGGCGTAAGGACCTAATAGTCCGCATCTGCACCTGCAGGCAAAGGGCAAAGGCCTATCCAAAGGCCCCACCGTCAGTGGTGGGAACCAAACATTTTAGTAACAGGTTCCCAGGGTGGTGGGATTCAAACTGTGGCGTAGCACCAATGGGATGGGGTGGGGCATTCTGGGGGTGGGGCATTCCGGGGGCGGGGCATTCCTGGGCAGGGCTGTGGCAAGGACGCAGCCGCTGCGCTGGTCCTTGGGCGGGAAACGAATGCACGCTGAGAGGAGGGGTTACTAATTGGTGATTTTGCCACGTGATTTTTGCCTTAGTTGTGCCCCTCCTCTCAGCAGTAGTGCACAGAACTTGAAGCAGTCTAGCAGGAGGTGCACCGGCGTGTGTGGCAGCCTGCGCCTGCGTGCATTTGTTTCCCGCCCCAGGACCGGCGCAGTGGCTGCGTCCTTGCCACAGCCCATCCAGGAATGCCCCGCCCCCAGAATGCCCGGCCACGTCCCCGTCATGCCCCGCCCAGTCCCATTGGCGCTACGCCACATTTTGAATCCCACCACCATGGGAACCTGTTACTAACGTTTTTGGATCCCACCACTGCAACTGTGGGTGTTCTGAAGTATGAGGTGGTGATTTGATCCAATTGTGGGTGCTCTGAAGTAAGAGGTGGTGATTTAAAAAGGGAAGGAGGGCTCTTTTAAAATAAAGGACCACCACTATGCTCACGGACTGGTAACAATAATTATTTCAACAACAATGAGGGGTCTCATTCTCTCCCTCCCCCCCCCCACTTCCAACCATGGTTACCTCAGCAGTGATATTATTACCTGCTGTTTGGGATATCAAACATTCCTGCATAATGTGGTGACAGGACCCATGAACTGGAGTTTATTATATAACAAATGCTATATGGAAAATGCAGTGACCTCCGACCATGGATTTCATCCCTCACAAGCAGAACTAGTGTAGTCAACTTTATGTTGGGAAATTCTTGGAAATCTAAGGGCACAGTCTGGGGGGGGGGTCAGGGTGTGGGGAGGGGAGAGATCTCAGTGAGGCACCATGCCACCCTCAAAAGCAGCCATTTTCTGCAGAAATAATATCTTCTGTAGTAGTAGTAGCAGTAGCAGTAGTAGTAGTAGTAGTAGTAGTAGTGGTAGTGGTAGTGGTAGTGGTAGTGGTAGTGGTAGTGGTAGTAGTAGTAATAGTAGTAGTAGCAGCAGCAGCAGCAAGCTTATTGTCTTGGCCATAGGCCTTCACAATCTCCTCGTACGCAACATAATAAAATCAAAACAGACACAAAAAACACCCCGTGTATATCGACATAGCTAAAATGGACTAAATTAGTACTAATACAAATATCCCTATCAGATAATACAACATGACATCATTACACCATACGTAACGATTCTTCTTGCAGCATGAGCAAAAAGTGCTACCTGATTAGTAAGGTATGGATCACCATCAGGTAACAGACAAATCAATTTTCCAGTGTTATCAGTATTCCCCACAATTGAAAAAAAAGTCCTTTAATATATTTGGTCCTTATGTCATCATAAAGAGGACACTTCAAAACATAGTGCAGAATGTCCTCATCTGCCTCACTACCACAGAGACATCTGTAGTTAGCTACCGGCACATTACTACAACGTGCGCTGCCATTGGTGTGGTCTGGAATCTCAGGTTAGTAAATGCCATTCTAAAAACATAAGTTGTCAAATTCTCCAAATATATGCCGCTTCCGCATGGCCACGCTGGGGGTCGGGTCAGCGTACATGACGCCGACCCAACCCCCCCGGGACCATTTACACGAACGGTCCCGGTAACGACTGGGAAGATGGCGCCATGCTGCGCCATCGCCCGATCGACTTACCATCCCTGCCACCATCCGGCGCGTTCCCGAGGCCAGGGGAGACGTCCCCCCTGCCCTGCGCGACCGCTCCGGAGTCGCAGGGCAGGGGGGCGTGTCCCCAGGACTCGGCGACGCGCCAGACAGTTGCAGGGACGGTAAGTTGATTGGGCAAGGGGGGGGGAGGGATAGCGCCTTCCAGCCACTGCCGTTCGCCCAGCAGCGGCTGGAAGCCGCCATTTTCCAAAAACCTCACTCGGGGAGCGAGGTGGGAAAATGGCGGCTTCGCGCCGCTGGGGAGGAGCGAGGGCCCCCCTTGCGAACAACGTTTTTGCCGTCCCCAGGGCGTTGTAAAAGGCCCGTGCGGAAAGGGCCATAGAAACCTGATATGATCCTTTATTGATAGCAACTCCATTATTTGCTGAGACAAAGGCAGACAACAAGCAAAAGGGCTAATCTTGGGAGTGTGGAGATCCGTTGCAATTCCAGGAGCTGTCCAAACCCCACCGGGAGACTGGGAACCCCAGCCCAAGTCTCAGAAACGGGGTGTGGAAACCGGGGCTGGACAATTGGCAGAATGTCTGCACCGCCCCTACTTTCACAGTGACCCACTGGTGGGGATTCCACACATATGGTTAGCATCAGACCACTTCAAAGGCTCTCGCCGAGCAACTTCTGACGGACAAAACGATCGCCACCCCCTTTGTAGACCGAAAAAATCAAAAGACACACTGGAGTGTGGGTCTGTTGAAACAATGGTCGTTCTCAATGAAAGGGGGAAAAAAAGGGGGGGGGTAATTTAGAAAAAAAAATTAGACTGAAAATTAAATCATCTTATTATGTAATTGGAACTAGGCCTCAGGCTTCGACGGTGAAGAAAGGATTAAGGACTTCAGCCACCTGGGTTGTCATTCTCTGGGGCCCCATTACCACCGCCACCCCCTTGCTCGTTTTTATCGCCAACAGATTAAAATGCAAGCGCCACAATCTTTGATCTTTCACTTGCTGACACAAATCCTTTCAAGCCTCCAACGTTTTTCTGCTGAGGTAATTAGTACTAATTAAAAGGTTTCCAGCAGCCTTTGCTCCGGGTCCCCCCCCCCACCTTCCCCCTCCAAAGAAATTGCTTTTACAAGTGCCTTCCATCTTTGAAATGTATGCATCACTCACTTTCTTTTTTTTATCGGGCCGGGAGAGATCAAGTAGATTAGCGACTCCATTATTTGCCCAGACAAAGGCAAGACAACAAGCAAGTTTCCACTATCTTGCTGACCTGTTGGGGTTGCAGGGCTTATATTCAAGCAACAACTGCCTTCCCGTGTATTAAAAGACAGTCCAATTATGCATTAACTGACACCAGCCAGGATCCCTGCATTTAAGAATGGACGTAATTTAATGATCCATCCTTCCTAGCAAGGAGAGGTTCACTAATCAAACTGACAAGTTGTAGAATAAATAATAGAACCGGTTTGTTTTCACTCTCCACGTGTCCGTTTGGCAGGGTGCAAACTATGGTGCTTTTTTTAAAAAAAATTTTAAACCCCTGCTTTGATGCATTTTTTAAATTAAACTGAAAGAATCTGAGAAACAAACATTTCTGAATGGTAATCTTACCCTGTTCCCCCTAATATAAGACATCCCCGAAAAATAAGACATAGTAGAGGTTTTGCTGAAGTGTGAAATATAAGGCATCCCCCGAAAGTAAGACGTAGCAAAGTTTTTGTTTGGAAGCATGCCTGACAAACGGAAGACAGAAAAATAAGACATCCCCTGAAAATAAGACACAGCGCATCTTTGGGATGCGGGGAAACTGTCTTATATTCGGGGAAACACGGTAGGAACAGCGCTGGTTGCCTTCTACACAAATTTCTAGCTGAAGGGCAAAAAATAGACAGTAGGATGGAAATATTTCTGAGAACGAAGCAGTGTTTTTCAGGTGACGAGTGTGAAATTAGAATATTTAGATTTAGATTTAGAAACCTTTAATGGCATATATATCAATTATATAATGGAAATTAAAATTGGCTGGCAAAAAAAACTAAAAAAAACCCCAAGCATCAGGAGAGCTGGAATATTAAGCCACCGAATTGGGATGGAGTCTGCTAAGCATTTGGGAACGTTCAGCGATGACAACACGCAAGAATCTAGCAGTTTGTTCGATGGTAACAGTTGAGTTGCTGTCTAACAAGAACAAAGTTCTGACAGCATCTGTAGTGTTGCCTAGAGCAGCTAAGAGAGGGTTAAGTAGTCTTTCCCGCTCTACAGCATATAGAGGGCAATATAATAGAACATGATGGACGGTTTCTTCAAGACCAGGATTGCAGGTGCAAGATCTATCAGAGGATGGAAGATGGTGCTCTCTGTTGTATCGTCTGGTAGAAGGAAGAACATTGCATCTGGCTAAGGTGGCAGCGCGTCTCCGAGTGGGCTCATGTAGGAGATGTAGATAGTTAGCAGGAGTGGGGAAACGAGGCAAAATATGCAGATGGATTGGAGAGCAGGTTTTATTTGCTTGTGCCATCAGTTTCTGGTTGAAAAAAAAATGGGGAAAGAGCTTAAAGTCCTGTTCTCACCCCTACCCCCCACCCCCCAAGACAAAAAGAATGTTCGGCCAAGAGGGTCACAGTATGGATCATGGTTTTTTTTATGAAGCTTTGTGTCTACAGGGATAAAAACAAATTACATCTCAGGCAGCAAAACCGCTCTTCAGGAAAGAAGGCTCCAAAGTTCTCACTCCCTATTGAATTTGACGGCAGCTCTCTCGTGCTGTATTTTCTCCAGCACAGCCATTCAGGAATTGCACAAACAGCTGTAACCATCTACCTAACCTATCATTACAACCGCAGGAGTCTAGTCTTCCCTGGCAACACAAGTGTTAAGCTCCCGCTGGCCCTAATGGGCGTTACACACGTAGAGGAAAGACACAGAGAGAATCTAGTGCTCCAAACTTAAAGAGACTGAAACATTTTTAAGGCAGAACCAAGAATAAAATCCTAAAATGTCAGAAGTAAAGTTTCAGCTGCTACGTCAATAAGAGAAGAACCAGTCCCTGGTCAAAAATGTGCATGACCTTTGACACTTAGCCGATATGTATACATGGTCCTTACATAAGAGCAGAGGTGGGATGCAGCCTATTCGCACCTATTCGGTAGAACCGGTTATTAAAATTTTCTCAGTTTGGAGAACCGGTTGTTAATGATTAACTCCACTAGGGACAAGGGGGTAATCTCAGTCCCTGGGTACAACAAATCTCATCAAGTGGGAAATGCAAAATTGCCCCCAGGGCCCTTTGCGGCCCCCCTTTCCTCCATGGCACCCCACCTCTACCCCCCACCCCACAGTGCCCACCCCACCCCCACACACTTACTTTCATTTCAGAGCGAGATGGGAATTGGCAGACAATCCCTAACTTGTCTCTTTTCTGCAGCCAATAGCTTTTGCCCTTAACAAAAATGGCTACAGTAATAGCCAAATAAAAGGAAACTGCACCTGGGGCGCACGTGCCCTGTGTCCTTGTCACAGCCCTGCCTCCGGAATGCCCGGCCACACCCCCATTGTGCCCCGCCCAGCCCCATTGGCACTACACCACTGTTTGAATCCCACCACCATCGGAACCTGTTATTAAATTTTTTGGATCCCACCACTGCATAAGAGCCCTGCTGGATCAGATTGGTAATCCATCTCGTACAGCATCACGCCTCACTTAGTGGCCAACCAGTTCTTCTGGAGGTCCAACTTCAGGGCACAGAGGCTGATCCCAACCCCTGATGGCTTAGGCCTCTGGCCACACACAAGCATCTTAATACATTGAAAGATGAAGCAACGGAATGATGTTGCAGGTGTGCACAGCGAATTGTTTGCTTCGGAGAACACCAGTTTGACCCCTGAATGTAGACAATTAAGGAATGGAGATCTGGAAGCTTATTTTAGGATTGTGTTTCCTGTGCTTCTACAATGATGAAGTTAAATGAGTCCAGGTTTGGACAGCTGGGCCCAAGTATAATTGTTCTAGAACAGGGGTCTGCAATCTGTGGCTCTCCAGATGTTCATGGACTACAATTCCCATCAGCCCCTGCCAGCATGGCCAATTGTAGTGCATGAACATCTGGAGAGCCGCAGGTTGCAGACCCCTGCTTTAGGGGCTCCACCTAGAGCAGTGATTTTCAACCAGGGTTCCGTGGTACCCTGGGGTACTGTGAGCATGTCCCAGGGCAATGCTAACCCCCCCTCACTTTTGTGGTGTCTCCTGCCGGCGCCAGCAAGGACATGGAGCTGGCTCACAGCAGGGCCTGCCACAAGGTCAGCAGCCACTTCCTGCCCCCCCCAGTTCTTCCCTTCCCCTTGGGAGGGGAAGGTGGGGGTGGTGCAAGCAGGGGCATTGGGAAGGGAAGGCGGGGGGATGGCAGGGGTACCGTGAGATATGAAGAGTGAGGTCAAGGGTACCGTGACATCGAAAAGGTTGGTAAACACTGACCTAAAGGTTGGCAACTCTATGGCACTTTCCACACAAGTCACCTAAAATGCTTGCAGAACGTTTGCAAAACATTTTCAATCCCCCCTGTTTGTTCACACTCGTCCCCTCGAGACATTTCATGGCTGCCATAAGGGTTTCCCCCCTCTCTTTTTTTGCCTATTTGTAGAATCAATGCTTTGAAGACTCGACAAATGGATTCTCTGTTACTGTGTGTAATAGATGCTTCAAAAAAATTTTTTTAACCCACACAACTGACAAAAATAAAGAGGTGAGGGGGAACAGGGACACTCGGGGACGCTATAAAATGGCTACACGGGAGGAGTTCGGAGACGGCAGAGAGGCATGGAAAACGCAGCGGGAAAGATAAAATATTTTAAATATGCCTAGACAGCAAGGGAATACACTTTTCACACAAAAGAATAAAAGAATAGGGCTTTCAGACAAAACATTTCCAGACTGGAAATAAAACATTTTGGGAATATAAAGGGGGGGAAACAATGTGGAATTCCATGGAGGAGACACTTTTTTCTCCTCGCCTGAAAACGTTTTCAAAGGTTCAAAAGGACCGATGTGAACCAGAGGACCGACCACATTAGCCCAGGGTCCCCCGCAAAAGTTCACCATTGGTGGATGCAGATTAAAGCCCCGGTGATTTCCCCTCCGTAAATCATAATATAACACTCTCAGCATTGATGGCATGAAAAAAAAAATCAGGAAAATACATTACTGAAAATATGAATTATATTATGGCCGTGATTGTGATGGAGCTTGAAAAATAGCCATGTAAGATAACGAAGTTAACAGTTTACGCCAGGGGTAGGGAACCTGCGGCTCTCAGATGTTTAGGGAGACTACAGTTCCCATCGGCTACGGCGCTGGCCAATTGGCCATGCCTGGCAGAGAACTAATGGGAATGAATCCCTGAACATCTGGAAAGAGCCACAAGTTCTAGTTTTACATAATATGTGCCAAGCAAAACCACTTCTCCCGAATACCAAAAGAAACAAATTGCTATTTATGCCTTTTCAACTTGCCATAAACTCACATTTTATTTCAATAAAAGATGTATTCTGTATCATTTGGGGGGGGGGTGGTGTCTGGATTTTTATTGTTAATTGCTTTCATTTTCAAGTGGTTTCCCTCCACCTTGTTCCTCTTGAGGCAGCAATTCTTAAGTATAGAAATTCAATTTTTAACTTTGCTACATCCTTAAGTGATTCCCCCCCCATAATGAGCAAAAAGGGGGGGAATACACAACCACAAGGGAGTAAAGGACAAAATGGCACCACAAGGGTACAGCTAAATGTTGGCAAAGCGAAGCCTCCAACTGGAGTGAAATTGCAGCAGACTTTTTACTTATATATTTCATTACAAACTTCAATGGAAATTTACACAAGTTTACACGTCTGTAACAAACCAACCTACACAAGTACAAGCTGGCGGAACAAGAAAATCTAGGCTCAATACTTGCCCTGGAATGAAACTTCAAGGCTCATTCTGTAGAAATGATGACAAAAATGCAAATAAATAGAAAAGTCCACAAGGAAACCCCCGGCCCAAAAGATAAAAACGTCCATTAAAGTTTGTAATTAAATATATACGTTAAAAGTATGTCACATAAAAGTTGCTGCATACCAGGCTGCAACCTTGTGGTACAGCGCTTTTGTCCGTTACATCTTAAAGAAGAGTGAGCCATATTTATTCCAGATCAGTAATTCTGGAAATAATAGCAAATAATTAACCCAAGCATTGCCATATTAACTAACAAGAGCAGTCCTGGCAGGGATTTGAAATGCACCAGCTCACTGAAAAGTGTTTTAATTTCAATGGCCAAGTTGAATATGTCAGCTTCTAAAAGTGTTTACCAATGCAATCGTAGAGGCATCGCGTGTTGGGGAATGAGAATCCGATCCAAGATAAACCTGGACTGCATTTTGGCCTCTACCCAAATCTGTTAGCAAAGGCTTCATTGTGTTTGACCATAAAATAGTTGGGGGCTGCAATCCACATCCTGTCTTCACAACGCACAATTGTAGAAAATTTGGGAGAGGCTGGGAGGGCTCCTTCTCTGAGTGCGTTCGTAGGCTGAGCAAGAGATTGAAAAATCAGGAGTCTTGAAGTTCCTATAATATCATCAAGAACACGCCTCAGAGATGTGAAACAACTCTGTGGAACTCTGGTTCCCATGTTATGTTTTATGTAAGGTAAAAGAACTCCTCCGTTGTGCACCGATTAGTAGCGATGTTGGAATTAGATGCACATGTACACTATTCTTCAAGAAAGTATGCATATTCAAATAGCACAAAAAAAGAGAGATTAAAATAATAGCATTACAGCAAATGCCAAAAAACCTCTCCAGGCATAATGGCGCAAGTAACATTCTCCCACAACCAAAATGCTGGACTTGAAAAACGGGATACCTGATTCCTTCAAGGTCAATGGAACCAGGAGACACCCCAAGGAAACTAAGGAGAATCGTTCCATGCAAACTTCCAACTAGATTTAACAGTTTAACCTAATAAAGGCTTCTACTATAGCCTTTAGTCAATGGAAATCAAAACAATGATTTCAAACTATTTCATTGCATCTACAGGCAGGATTGCTAGGTGAGAGAGCTCCGCTCCCCTTTCTTCTGAACTGCAGAAAGGTGGTTGTTTGTGCAGGTTTTTGAAAGGTTCCTTTTAAGAAGGGTAAATTATGCTTCCCTTTTTATGGCTGCAATCCCAAGAACAGCCTTTTTTTTTTTAAAAAAAGTATGTTTTATATTCATTTTGCCCTCCTCCAGATCTTTAAGTCCCTGGCGACGGAGTTCTAATCCTTCTCGTTTGCTGTTCCAGGCTGGGGGCCTCAGGTAACAACAGCCGCTATCACAGAATTTGGGCCACTTACGTAGGAATCGAGTTTCCCCACTCACCTCTCCTCAGGATCCATAGTTAAGATTACAGGATTGCTAAAGAAATCATTTCGCTAATTTGAAGGGGGAAAAAAAAGAGAGAGATCATAAATGAAGTCATTTGCTGCCATAAGCAGAACAAAGGTAATGACCCAAAATAGGATAAATTACGGCATCCGTCATCAATATTGTTGGCATTACTACACCCTCCCTCCGGGCAAAATAATCACTGTGAACTGTCAATAAGGGATCTGGCAAGCACAGGTTGTGCTTGGATTAAACAGCCCCCCCACATCTTTCTTTTATTCTAAAGCCCCGCTTCACTGCCAGCACTTGCTTCAGGTACCAAGCATTGTAGCTTTGTAATCCCACAGGTTCACAGTTTCCCTGCTTAGGGTAGAGTGCAAAGGCTTAATTTGTTCTAAGAGTCTATAGCAAATTAGTCTGCAAAATTGCCTTAATTGTTACGCTTGAAGATGTCTTCTAAGTTTTGTCTCGGAGTGGGGCTGGGGGGCTGGGGTGGGTGGGTGGGTGGGAAGAGGTCTTTCTCTCCTAAACGCCATGGTGTGTCATCTGTCCTGTCTAGCGGGGACATTGAAGTGAGGCCGAGGCAGAAGCCAAAGTCTCCGGCTTGAAGGACTACAGTAAATCTTCAAACAATTTATCCAAACAAAGGTAGCTG
The DNA here is from genome assembly GCF_021028975.2 of Sphaerodactylus townsendi. Classification (NCBI taxonomy): domain Eukaryota; kingdom Metazoa; phylum Chordata; class Lepidosauria; order Squamata; family Sphaerodactylidae; genus Sphaerodactylus; species Sphaerodactylus townsendi. The sequence goes on from NC_059431.1 coordinate 120,115,201, forward strand.
ATGTAGAGAGGAAAAAATGCAACGGGAAACTAGATAGAATAAGCAACACCACCATGTATATTTGAAGCCTTCTGCCCTGCCCACACACACCATGGCACGGATTTCCACACCAAATCGCATGCAGATTGAGAGCTGACATGCTCTAGGAGTGGAAGGAGACTGCCGTGGTCGTCCACAATCACAGCCCGGCTTCCTGCTCGTTCACTGTGACCTGCCTAGGAGCAGGAGAGGGAGTGCAGAGACTGAAGAATGCAGGAAACCCGAGGGGGGGCGTGTGAGTATGAAAAATCACACATAATGGTCCAGGGTTTATTTTTACAGAAAGCAAAATAGCTCAATTTGAGCACTTAAGATGGTCGGAATTGGCTCGGTTGGGATACAGAAGGCACATCGGAAGGGAAAGTGGAATCAAGAGCTGGCTGGCCAGAGAGAAAGAGGAGGAAAAACTAAACCCCATGTTGGTCAATATCACTTACAGCCAGGCGAAGGAACCTGCAGGAGTGGGATGGGTGCTATGTTCCCCAGACCCACGATGTAGACACATTATTATACATGCACAGTTCTTGTAGGTCACGGCCTGTACTGAAGCACCATAGAGATGTTGCCCATTAGAAGTAACTTTGGTAGCTGCAATATCTTTATGCTATAACTTTATACTATTGTACACACACATACACATGGGCTCATTCCGCACATGCAGAATAATGCACTTTCAAACTGCTTTCAATGCTCTTAGTGGCTATGCTTGGAATGGCAAAAACTCACTTTGCACAAACAGGTTGTGGAAAAGTGGTTTTGGCTTAGCGTTATTTTGCTTGTGCGGAAGGGGCCATAGACTACACAATTGTTACCATGGTTAGTTTGAATCACTTTCTGGTATCACCCATGGATGAAAATAGTATAATGTACGCTGCAAAGTTTTGGCTCTTTCTTGTTTGGCTCTTTTTAAAGCTCTCTTCAAATGTAGTTTTTTTTTGTCAGAGATGTAAGTCTTTAAAAGAATGGCCCAGAAACTGCTCAGTCCAAGAAAAAGCCACAGTGACTAATGTGCATCAAATAAAATTCAGGTTCTGGCCTTTGGAAGAGTTTGTTTAAATATTTCCCCCCTTTATGCTGGCAGTACCCAGCTGATGAAAGGGCATGGGATTACCCAGGGACATGGGATTAGCTTGATTACCCACAGCTGAATCAAATCCAGTTCTTAGGTTGTTTCCTTCTGCCCTCTCTCTTTCGGGTTCCCCAGATGCCTCTTCCCAGGCCATTCTTCTTCAGTAAGCAGGAAATCTCTCTCTCTCAAACTAGGCTCTCCCACACTGGAATTAAAAAAAAAAAAATCAGAGGACTATCTCTATCTTATCTATCTGTCTATCTATCTATCTATCTATCTATCTATCTAATTCCTATCTATCTATCCTATCTATCTATCTACCCATTCATTCATCTATATCCATCTATCTATCTACCCATTCTATCTATCTGCTATCTATCTATCTATCAGAGCTTACCTAAGGCTAGACAATCCTGGAGCTCTCCCTGGGCAAAACCACAGGTTTGATGCCCCCCCCATGGTGTGGCCAATTCCTCCCCACCATGACCTGGGTAAACAATGTATCTTTTCCACCTGGGTCATTTCAAAGGGAGTCACCCATCACATTATAGAACATCCCCTTAACTCCACAAATCTGAACATAGCAATGGGCCCATGCCACACAGCGAAATAATATTTGGGAAACATTTTTTCAAAATGTTTTCCAAAATGTTTATGCCACTGGCTATGAAAACATTTTATGGTGTTAGTATCCAGTCCCTCTCAATTGGGAAACAGCATCACTTTCTAATGTTGTTATTTAAACTGCAAAGGGCCCCGATTCTCACTTTTAAAGGTGGATTTGGAAATCATGGGCTCCCTAGTTTAAACAAAATTGATGCTGGAATCCTACCCTGCAAACAGCATCCTCATGTTTAAAATGGGTGTTTGACACAGGAGGACCTCAGATTCTCAGCCCCAAATCCATGCAGAAGGAATTGGTTGACAACAACCAACAAAAACAACAACAACAACACACAACAACAGTAACAATATATAACCTTTTATTAGGCACTGCAGAGGAATAAAAGAAAAAGAAACAAACGCCATTGGTGGGAAGGAGGAATTGAAGGTTTGAAAGAGAAGGAATCTATGGGAGATTTAGGAATTTGTTTCCTGTTGTCGTCAGGGGTGCAATTATTAAGGCCAGCAGCAATTCAAAGGTACCAGGAGGTATCTTCATGAGACCCTACTCCCTGATGATACCACTCAGATTTGAGGTGAAGTCTCTGGTTCAGGGAGGGTCCAAAGGATTGTAGCTGGACCTCTCAAGGGGTGTAGCCCCATCTCTATTGGCTCCCACGTTTGGAAGCAATGGGGGGGATGGGGCAGCACTCCTTTGGGGAGTTTCATGGCTTTGGACTCCCTAAACGCCAAACCTCTACAAACCTTGGGTGATATCTCAGTGAGAGTCTCCCTAAAAAATCCTTTCTGGAAATTTTGGTGCTGCATAGCTCTAAAATCTGTGCTATACCTTGAGGCCAAAAAAACGGAAAAACACTGAAAATGCAAAGATCCTATCACAGAGCCGTGCAGTTTTGTGGCCCACCACAGGGTGGCGCCCAGGAGACAGCTGCCCACTTTGCCCAATGGAGTGGTATCAATACCAAGTTATTCATTCCAACTATCTATCTATCTATCTATCTATCTATCTATCTATCTATCTATTCATCTATCTATCTATCTATCTAATTCTATCTATCTATCTATCTATCTATCTATCTATCTATCTATCTATCCATTCTATCCTATCATATCTACCACCTACCTACCTATACCAAAGCTCTACTCTACCTGCCTACCTACCTGCCTACCTGCACTCTGCCTACCTACCTACCCGTTTGTCTGTCTGCATTATTACATGCAGCATGCGACAATACGCATATGCACACACACAATATGCACCACGAGGAACAAGTGATGCTTTAGCCTCCATGGTAAAGTGTCTGTGTGTATAGGTAGAAACACACACCAAGGAGATTTACTTTCTGTAAAAGTTTGACTTCAACTAATTACAGTAGTTGTTAAAGCTATTTGTCTCATTTATTAGTTTTGTTTTCATTTGCCTTTTCTTTAATGGGGAAGGATGGCGTTTACATTTAAGCCAGCTTCAGCTTATATCCTTCCTTTCACCACAACAGGGACCCAAAGTGGCTGACATCATCTCCTCTCCTCCATTTTATCTGCACAATGATCCTGTGAGGTAGGTTAGGCTGAGAGAGTGTGACTGGCCCAATGCACGGCTCCTCATGGGCCATTTTTTCCCCTCCCATCCAATTATGACAAGATTCTCAACGCTTGCACTCCCTCCTTCAGGATCAGGAAGAAAAGAGGAATCCCGTTTTTATAGTCCATTAACATTCTCTCTCACGGAGTGCCGCCAGAAGGCACTGGACGAATGCTTGAAACAACTAACATAATTATGGGTGGAGCCGTTATCTAATCTTAAATCATAAATAAAAATGCCGTGGGCACAATATTCAAGCAGCAATGCGGGCCCTCCGTCCCTATCCCAGAATTGAGTCAGTAACCTTTTTTGGGCCGAGGGAAACTTTTGGAATTCACAGGCTGAGAGAGGGTGGTAGGAATTAGTGACCACAACATAATGCTGCTTACTTGCCTTCAGGCACACCTGAAACCAAACCAAACCTCCAAATCCAAAACCTTTTATTGGGCATAAGGCAGAGATTGAAAATGTCTCAAACTGAATTCCAAATGACAATATAAAAAAAAGATAATTATTGCACAACTTGCAATTTCACATGGTGAGTAAAAAAATGTAGCAACAGCTTCAAGCGATTCTTAAGCATTAGAGTTATTTAGAAGCTTAGCCATTTTTATCTTATCAGAAAGGAGAACATATAATCCCTGTTGGTCCTAATACAGTTCTCAAATCAGTTCTGATGTTGTATGTATCTTTTGGAACAGTGAAGCAGAATAAGCAGAAAGTGAATCCCAGTTAACATCGGGACAGAATGCGAGCAACCGCTCATTTTGTAGGATACTAGAGAGGCTGCACCTTGAAGAAGATGTACTGGCGGAAAAAGAGTTACACCTTGCTCTGATCGCGAGGCCATCTGCAATTGTAATTAACAAGATGTTCCAATTGCTATAGCAGGGGCTAGAATTCCACGAAGGGGATAATCCCAAAAGAATATTGGAGAGCAGAGCTTTAAGCTTTGCGCCGCCTTTTTCCAGAAGAAATTGATATTCCTTGATCGAATAATCTATGACTTTAAAAGCCGATGAGTAAACTTCGGGAGCCGGTGGTGAGCATTTGTAGGGCCTCAGACAGTGAAGTTTCTTGTGTTGTGCTGGCAGCTGTTGCCAAAGAAACTTTTTTAAAAATCTGCATTGTCAATCAAATTTCCAGCTGCCAATCAAAACACATGCTGGGCAAAAGCCTCATATGCCCCTCCTAATTTCTAAAAATACTGGCCGGGTGGCAAGAAAGGCCTCACCAGGCTCCACGGTGCTTATGGGCGTCCCATTGGAGACTCCGATCTGACCCACCCGTTCACATGCAAACCAAGGAAGTGAATTGGTAGGGGTAGACATTTGGATATTTTCAAAACAAGGAATTTGGGTCCCCATTTTTGATAGGAAAAATCCAAATACATGCACCTATTCGTTGGTTACACTTTACTGGATACTTTGGCCACCAAGATCCAGAATAAATTCAGACTCCAGGATCGGGTCTGTCCACACTGTAAAAACCAAGTGGAGATTGTATTGCCAAAGGCTTTCCAGCGGAATCGCAGGTGCTGTGTGGTTTCGGGCAGTTATGGCCGTGTTCCTGTAGCAGCATTCTCTCTCCTATTGGCGATTTAGCAGCCTGCACCATCTGTGGCTTTGGCATCTTCAGAGGATCTCTGAAGATGCTGCAAGCAGCCACAAATGCAGGCTGTCGGAAAATGCTTGGCTAAATTCTGACTCCTTAATGAAGCCCCACAACTAAGGCACCCGGAAATGCTACTTCAGCATTATACTTGACTGTCCGAGGATATGTGGGTATTAGGAATTTTTTCCTACTCTGGGTGAGTCTTAGGCAAATCTGAAAGGAGAACTCTGACAACTCTGTTGGTAAGAGCTGGTTTGTTGAATAACACAGAGGCCATTATGCTCTGTGAGGAGAAAGAAGTATAAATTTCTTCTTCTACAAGTGATACAGAATTTTCTAAATGTAAAAATCCAATGCTATGAATCTGGTTTATCGGTCTTCATGTTTTAAATGTACTTTTTTGATTTATGCTTTTCAAGAAATATCTCAGCAATGCTCCTGGAGGTTTCCTATTTTAATATGCCACAATAAAGGTTGTTGTATGGCAATTCAGATGAGACTTTCAGAAGCATCCCAAAAAAAACGTTTTTCGTTGTTCAACCGTATGTAATTGTGACTCAGAGTTAATTCTCAAACTTCCTGGCTGTGTTTCCCACCCATTGTCAGGTTTTGTACAGTGGGCAGGAGGATATTCCACTTCCAGGACTGCCAAGTGGGGTAGGGAAATTCTTTGTGGTTTGGGGGTGGAGCTTAGAAGGGGAGGGGCTTCAGCAGGGCATTATGGAACCAACTTCCAAAGCAGCCATTTTTTTTAATGTCTATCATCTGGAGAACAACTGTTATTCCAAAAGGTCTTCATGTCTCACCTAGAGGTTGGTACCTGTTTGTTGCTATCCCACACAAGGTAGCCTGCAGTTGTAATAGCCACCACCAATACTGCAAGGGGGATGCAAGAATAAACTCGAGGAGGACGCCTGAAATACTGTGAAGATTTAAGAATTGTCATGATTCAAGGGGCCGTGGTTGCAAGCGTGAAACGGTGAGTTCAAAATATCCCTCCCCAAATACTGGGGAGGGGAGATTCTTATGAGACTTAGTGAATTAAAGATTTGCCCTGATACTACTGAAACCAACAGACACTGGATATCGCAGGTGAAGTCTGCGGTTCCAGACACCAATATTTGCAAGTTGACAAATCTCCCCCTCCTGCAACAAGCAGTGGAAAGAACCATCATTTTTAAGACTTCACACATTCCCTAATTAATTCAAGAAGACTTCCAGTTTTCAATAATAATAATGCTTTTATCACTTGCCATCCAGCCCTTGGTACAATGTCAACACTTATATCTTTTCCTCCTCTTCACCAAAATCATTTTTAAAAAACATTTTTTATCCTAAAATGTTCACCTCAGTTTTTTTATAAGAAGCTCAGAAATAAGAGATTTCGTTCCATTTCCGTCCCACAACAAGGAGAATGTCAGCACAGTTTTTCTGACAGACAAATTATTGAATCAAAGAAAGAATATGCCATTAAACCCACAGGTTAGGAAGTGTCAGGAACGGCTTAAAGAGATATTCCATTTATCTTCAAAACATGCACGGAATGTCACTAATGTGTGTTTATCATGTATAATCAGACAAAGAAAATATCGAAATAAAGTACTCCGGCATACAATAGAAGTCTCCTTCCATCTCCCACGATATCAGTGCTATTCAAATAGAATAATAATGATGAAACCCTTTTTCCTTGAAAATGGAAATCAAGCGAAATGTAGATAGAAATGATTTTCTGTAGTTGATGTACATTTCTAAAAGTGCATTAACAGGAAATCCAGAACTTTTTAGGTCAATTATACTGTCAGCATTGTCAGTGCCGGTGAAATGAATACCTAAGCAGCCCATATTCCTGCTGGAACGGAGAGAGTGGAATCCTGCATCTTTTAACCATGGCACATGAGTCTCACTAAAAAAAATTTAAGCGGCTATTTTGATTACTTAGCCAGCTAAACTTGAAGGCAGCACGGATTTGCTCCAAACGCGGAGTTCTTCGGTCCACTTCCAACTGGCATACAGAGCAACAGCAGCAAAGTCCCAATAGGTCAATGTGTTGTTGAAGGCTTTCACGGCCGGAATCACTGGGGTGTTGTAGGGTTTCCGGGCTGTATGTTTCTCCTGACGTTTCGCCTGCATCTGTGGCTGGCACCTTCAGAGATGCAGATGCAGGCAAAACATCAGGAGAAAATGCGACACCGAACCATACGGCCGAAACCCCGCTAACATGTCAAAATCTTTGGCGTTACTCCATATTGCCTTTCCATCAAATTTACCGATGGCACATTTGAGCAAAGAAACAATCCCTATGGAGCTTTATTCTGGTCTAAAACCCTACTTTCGAAATTCACCATCGTGGACAAGCAGGGGACCTGGCACAGACTGGAAGATTGGGGGGTCTCATTTCACCCACTTCATACCCCACTGTTTACTTTCCTTTCCCTGAAAGCCTCTGGAGACCTCTTTTCCGTTTTACCCGATTTCCTTCTCTGCCTTCCCAAGCCCAGCAGGTATAGAAGCTGTCTTTGCCAGCCTCTCTCTTCCTGAAAAGCTTTCCCTGCTTCCCTCCTGAGGAAAACTCTTGCCCGAGTCAGGGCCACCAGCTGCATAGGTAAAATGGGGGGACCAGCTAGGCTTGCCAGTAATTTCTGGGGGGGGCGGCTTCCCTGGCTGCCTGTAATGCTTTTGTTCCTGCTTCGCTGGCGGCTCCACATATCCTCCACGTTTGACGCACATCGTTTCTGCGTGGCCCTTCCCACCCATCAACCAATCAACCTTTTATCAGCCCGCCATCTTCACTTGTATTGTTTATTCCATTTATTTCTCCCCTTTCCTGCCCATGGAGATGAGTCCCTTTCCACATTGTCCTCACTTGCATTTTATGCTGTGACCAATGTTAGGCTGAGGGTGGGCTACTGGCCCAACATCACCCAGTGAGATTCCTGGCAGAGTAAGGGTTCCAACCTGGATCTCCCAGATCCTGACCTGAAACCCTCAATTTAATTTACTCTGGTCGATTCCGCACTTGCGTTATCGACCTAAGTTCGACCTAAGTGCTCCACACAACCACTGGGATCAATGTGGTTTTGTACCAGCTTCGCCCCGTGTAACGGTCAAATTTCCGACTCTGATTTGGGAACTACTACTTCAGGAACCAGCACCGAACTCCAGCTCAATTCCAGTAAAGTGCGCAGATCTTTGGTGCCAGAGTCCCCATTCAGCCAATCACAGCTGAGTGTTCGGGCATCAGTGCAGCAATAGCCAATAAAACATCACCTTCATCCCTCTCTATTCCTGTGGCAGTTTTTTTATAGCGTCAATAATGAGGGATAGGCGGAACATGGCCATCCCAGACAGTAATAATCAGACGGAGTGGTAAAGAGGCACAGGATGATTCCGCCCCCTGAGCTGGGATCAAGCTGGTTGCAGTGGGGAACAACAATGGCTTCAACCTAGGTTAGTACCCTTCTCAGGGAACTGGGTCGAACCTTTTTTACTCTTGTGCGGAATCGCCCTCTGTTTACTTCCTTTCTCCCCAGTGAGGATTCAAAGCAGCTTATAATGTGCTGTCCTTCATTTTGTCTTCACAACAACCGTGTGAAGTATGTTAGGCTGGATTGCCACCTGGAGATCTCCCACTATTACAACTGAGCTCCAGGTGACAGATACCAGCTCCCCAGGAGAACAGGGCTGCTGGGTGTGTGTGTGTGTGTGTGTGTGTGTGTGTGTGTGTGTGTGTGTGTGTGTGTGTGTGTGTGTGTGTGTGTGTGTGTGTGTGTGTGTGTGTGTGTGTTGGGCATGGCAACTGGCCCCATACCTCTCCCATCCTGATCTAGCCACTGTGATCCACGCAACGGTCACCTCCAGGTTAGACTACTGTAACTCGCTCTACGCGGGCTTGCCTTTAGCCATGATCCGGAAATTAAAACCACTTTTGACTTAACTGAGATTCTCATGGCAAAAATGCTCTTTCCATAAAATGTGTGTGTGTGTGTACACAATTTTAGCAAGAAAAAAATAGTGTATTAGGGAGAAGGTGAGACCTCAAAAGCAATGTTTTCTATGTGCAGTTTTTTGCCTGTTTTGTATTGTTTTGTTTTGCATAGAGGAACAGTACTTCCTGTGAGTCCTCAAAGTCCTGTGAGTCCTAACCCTAACCCTAACCCTCATCTACAGTCTGAAGCAATACGTTTCCAACGTAAATTGATTACCATCATGAGATTATTGCCTGAAAAAATACTCCTCGTGACCCCAAAATTGCCTTGATATAGTGCTTCCGTGCCACTTTACTATGATAAAACAGATTTTTTCCTCCAGTTTTAAGCAACAGAGGTATTACACGTTCTCAACAGAAGTCACGCAAGGCCCTGATGCCAAACTTCCCCTCCATTTCACTACCAGCAAGCGTCGCATGTCCCCAAAGTTCAAGTCACAGCTTGGGTTAAAGCAGGGGTAGGGAACCTGCGGCTCTCCAGATGTTCAGGAACTACAATTCCCATCAGCCCCTACCAGCATGGCCAATTGGGAATTGTAGTTCCTACCAGCATGGCTGATGGGAATTGTAGTTCCTGAACATCTGGAGAGCCGCAGGTTCCCTACCCCTGGGTTAAAGAAACAATTTGAAAAATACAGCAATCTGTAGTATTTTTTTCCAGACTTTCTTTACAGTGTATCAGTATAATCCATGTCTTCATAATAATAAACCGTTTGCTCAAGCAAGGCATAACACTTATTATGTTAAGCACACACACACAAAAGTAAAAATGGGAGAGAGTCTGGAGAATAAATAATTCCTTCAGTGGCAACTTAAAAGGGGGGGAAAAAACCCCATCAGGATAGGAGAAACAAATTGGACACCAGCAAAGTAAATAAAAATAAATCAAAAGAGAAGTAGAAGGCAGCATTTCAACACTTTGGCTCTTGAAAATTTAAATGAATGCTCCTTGGGAGCAAACTACAAAATGCTAACCTTGAAGTGTTGAGTGGCAGAAGGAATTATGGGTTATTGTACTGTCAAAATGCCAGACAGCTGTATGTTGAGTTACTGTGTTATTTAGACAATCAGAAACTTGGAAGCGAATGTGACTTTTTTCCCTCCCGTGTGAAAGCGCCTGACATACGTCATGATAATTTCTAAAGGGACAAAATGTGAGGTAAAAAAAAAAACAGAGAGAGAAAAAGAGAGAGAAATTCAGTGCCTTTAGGAAACTACCTCACAGGCAGAACAGTCCCGCTAGCAAAATTGATATGTGCTGCTATTGTTGATATTTGAAATTATTCTCAAAGCAGTTGACTTGTGTCCATATTATCAGGACTGGTGAAAGGATAGTGAGTGGGCTAAACACTTTCATTCAGAGGTCACCATCCACCGCTGGCTCACCTGAAATTTGGAAGCAAGGTTAGTGCCCTGGCGCACTGAAAGACTGAGAAATGTCCGCACACAACTCTTCACCCTCCCGAACGCTCTGCTTCTTTTCTTCAACTTCCCTTTCGGGGCAAACCTCCACGCTGGCAAAACCACAGTTTGCTCTTGACCTCCAGACCAAAATCGAAAACCAGCTTTTAACCACAGGCAATGACAAACCACAATTTGCTACCTGAGATTGGTCACCAGTGAGCAAGTAAAGGGAGCAAACTGGAGCATACATAGAGGAAGGGGAGGAGTAAACACACAACCCCGAGACTCTAAATCAAAAATTTACTCAATAGGCTTATTACTGGAAGATCTCTGTATGCTGACACCCAGAGAAATTTTCCAAACCTTGAAAAGTAAACTTCTAGAACAGGAATATCATATCTTGTTGGGCCAAGCAAATAAATCATGCTCACCCCTCTCTGTCGGAATAATACCGGAACAGGGGCACATAGCCAAATATCTTGAACTATTAACTGAACCCCAACAGAGATGGATTATCACAAGAGCCAGATCCAATACCTTCCCATCGGCCATTACAAAGGGTCGCTACTTATCCCTCCCTCTCCAGGATCGGGTTTGTCCACACTGTAAAAATCAAGTGGAGACTCTTGCTCACATTATTCTTGACTGTCCGAGATGTGTGGGCATCAGGAATTTCTCTCCCAGGCTGGCCCGACACAAATCTGAAAGTGACTCTGACTGTCCTGTTGTGGAGCTTTTGTTAAACAACACAGATGTCATGCTCTTGGAAAAAGTAGCAAAATTTCTTTTACAAGTGACAGAACTTTCTAAGTAATGTATACTGCTATATAGTCTTCCTGTCTGTGCTTTGAATGTACTCTTGATTTGTATTTCAAAAATGTCTGGCAATGCTCTAGAACAGGGGTCGGGAACCTTTTCCCCTCAAAGAGCCATTTGGCTCACCCTCCCCCGCTCACCCCCCCCACTTGCTCGCCCCCCCCCCGCTCCCCCACCCACTTGCTCGCTCACGCCCCCCCGCCTGCTCACACACACACACCCCGCCTGCAGGGCAGGCGTAGATGGGACCGGCGGCTCGGCCTTGCCGGCCGCGGGCAAGTGATGCGCCCACCCTGCTGCTTGCAGGGCAGGTGAAGATGGGCCCAGCGGCTCGGCCTGGCCGGCCGCCGGGCAACTGACGTGCCCACCCTGCTGCTTGCAGGGCGGGTTGAAGATGGGCCCGGCGGCTTGGCCTGGCCGGCCGCCGGGCGACTGACGCGCCTGCCCTGCTGCTTGCAGGGCAGGCGAAGATGGGCCCGGCGGCTCGGCCTGGCCGGCCTCCAGGAGAGCACCTGCCTCGCAATGAGCGAGGCGGGCAGGAGGCAAAGCCCGCGGCACGGCCTGGCCAGCTGCGGGTGAGGGATGCACCCGCCCTGCTGCTTGCAGGGCGGGTGAAGATGGGCCCGGCGGCTCGGCTCATGGAGCCGCATGCGGCTCGCGAGCCGCGGGTTCCCAACCCCTGCTCTAGAACCTATTTTTAAATGCCAAATAAAGGTTGTTGTTGTTGTTGTTGTTGTTGTTGTTGTTGAAAACCCCAAGACTCATCGGAAGGGTCGCCTGCTCTGGGCTGGGAAATACCTGGAGATTTTGGGAGTGGAGCCTTAGGAGGGAGGGGTTTACAGAGGGGAGGAGCTTCAATGGACTATAATGCCCTAGAGTCCCCCTTCCAAAGCAGCCATTTTCTCCAGGTGAACTGATCTTTGTCATCTGATGATCTGTTGTCATCTTGGGAGATCTCCAGCTACTACCTTGAGGCTACTAAACCCAACTCACACGTGCAACACCAAATGTAATGTAGCGAACTAGTAAAGTCCAGGCATAATGTAACGAACCAGTAAAGTCCAGGCAAAAGCAACCGTTACAAGTTCTTTATTTTTCTGGCATTCTTAGTCGGAAACAAGCAATGCGGGAACTGAAACCCAGATCTCGATCAGCAGCTTTTACAGGGTAGCAGACAGGCTCCCGCCAAAAGAGTATAAACAAGGCAGGATTTCACACAGGGTTTCACACAGACTAGCAAGCAAGTGAAAGATAACCAAAACAGTGAAATTCCCCTTCCCAGGCGTTAAGCCAAAAACCTCCGATGGGAACCTTTTCAAGGTCAGACAACACACACACACCACAACCTTACACTATGGTTTGATGGTGCACATGAGCAGATAACTCAAGGCAGAGTATCTGGCTCTCCATTCCTCCATTTCAGGAAAGACCTAAAAACTATAAACTCCTGCATGTAATCTCTGCGTCTCCTCCATTTTGGAGATGCCACATCAAGGTCAAAGTGGTTCTGGAATCTGATTTCCTCCTCAGGTTATGCTACAAGGCAAAGACCCAGCACAGCCAAGATTAGAACAACATGAACATTGAAACCTGGTAATTCCACACCTCCAGAATTATTTAACAATCGTTAAAATTATGTTGAGGTGTGAGGCTCAGTTGAATTAAAGCTAACATTTCAATAAAAAGACATTTCAATTATGGCTGGCTTTGGTTAAGGGGTTTAAATGAGGAATGCCTTGTCTTTTCTTTTTTCCAGCTTATTAATTTTTATTTTTATTTGACAGTTAACCTAATGCTAAGATAATACTTTGTAACTTTAATGCTGAAAATTGATATATAGCTATAGGCCATGCTTTGTAATAGATGAGTTCTGACTTCCTACAAGAAGCCATACAATTTGATTACTGTTATTCATATTGAACCAGAGTGAAGAATATTTTAGATTAACATTTGATTGAAGAATAATAATAAAAATAAATATTGTTATAATAAGCCATATATGGCTGCTACCTCAGAAGCATCTTCTAAAATAGGAATAAAATCTGAAATGTCCTACGTGGAGTATTTTTCCATAGAAAAGAATTAACAGCTACGAATCCAATCCTTATTCTTCCTAAACCATTTCTGCTCAGTTCGCCCATTCATTATGTGTGTTCTACACTATAATTTTTCCAGCATGGTGACTCCATAAGCAAAATATATTTTCTGGGTATCAACTATGTTCCAAAATATAAATGGAAAATACCGTATATACTCGCGTATAAGTCGACCCACATATAAGTCGAGGCACCTAATTTTACCACAAAAAACTGGGAAAACTTATTGACTCGCGTATAAGTCGAGGGTGGGAAATGCAGCAGCTGCTGGTAAATTTCAAAAATAAAAATAGATGCCAATAAAATTACATCAATTGAGGCATCAGTTGGTTAAATGTTTTTGAATATTTATTTCAAAGAAAAACAGTAAACTGGCTCCGTAAGTGGAAAAGAGGGTCAACAAGAACAATATGGTATCAACAATAACTTTAAAAGTACAAAAACCTTAGCTCAACCAGCAACCAAGCTAAAACACAAGAGTTAAAATCCTCCAAAACTGGATTCCTCATCATCATCTGTATGTCCAGATGTAACCCAACTTAGATTTTAAGAGGGATATTATCAGAAATGGAAAATCTACTATTAGCTTCCATTGTAAACAATGGGGGATGGGGGTCAATAACTTTGGATCCCCTGACCCAATAACCCTTTGGGGGTCAATAACTTTGGATCCCCTGACCCAAACTTCACCAAACCTGGCTGGTATCATAAAGAGCCTCTCCTGATGAGACCAGCCAGGTTTGGTGAAGTTTGGTTCAGAGGGTCCAAAGTTATGGACCCTCAAAAGGGTAGCCCCACCTACTAATAGCTCCCATTGAAAACAATGGGGAATGGGGGCACCTCATTTGGGGGTCCATAACTTTGGACCCCCTGAACCAAACTTTACCAAACTGGGCTGGTATCATCAGGAGTGTCTTCTGAGGGTACCCTGAAATTTTGGTGCTGCTAGCATAAAAACCACGCCCCCTGCTGGCCGGCAAAGTAAAAACACAAAAAAATTTTTAATGACCTGCATATAAGTCGAGGGGAGCTTTTTCAGCATTAAAAATGTGCTGAAAAATTCGACTTATACATGAGTATATACGGTACAATAATGTGCAAGAAAGGGGGAGCATAATGCTGCTATGAACTAAAGTTGCCAGTTACCTGGGTTAAGCACTCGCCCCCTTTCACTGTAGCCTTCTAGCTTGTTACCTCTGAGTAGCGGGAGGGAAATGGGAGGGGACAGTGTCACAATGTGTGACATCACTTTTTGTGACAACCTAGAAGTGATGTCACATAAGCACTGTTAAACCCCACTGATTTCCATGCGAAGAACTATAGTGCAGTCCTTTACCTGTGAGTAAGCTTTGTTGCTGGCAATGGGGCTTGCTTCTGAGTAAACCCTCCTAGGGTCGTGATTCACCCGTTGGAAGAGTCGCACGGTTGCTTCAAAGCAAAGCCACCGACTACCGCCAAGCTTACTCCCAAGTAACATGCACCTTGCAGCCAACCGTTTTTTCTAAACTAAAACCTCAGTGTTCAGGTTAAATTGCCGTGTTGGCACTTTGCGATAAATAAGGGGGTTTTGGGTTGCGGTTTGGGCACTTGGTCTCGAAAAGGTTCACCATCACTGTGGTAGAACAATAGAAAGCAGTTCCAGCACGATGTAAGGCTGAACACCACTCAAAGTCAACGTAAAAAGAAGAGCTTTATTGAACTATGTCACCCTAGCTACAGGGTGCTGGAACTGGGGATTCTCGTCCTCAGTTCCACTATTTATTCTATTTACAAAAACAGACAGCAACCAATCAGCTTCCCCCACCCCCCAGTTCCTGGTCTCTCATTGGTTCTGACTGAGCTACATAGTTTCGTTTTGCCATAGCTCTCCAGCTCGGTTACCCGCTCTAACGCAAAAAGACAGGAGATAGTGATTGCTGGGAATTGTAGTCCTGACACTAAGCACTGCATACTCTGGGTAGAGAAATGCTTCTTCTTAATGCTCCCTGCTGTGGGAAAAAAAATTGCCTCACAAAGAGAAATCTCTCAGAGATTAAAGTTCCAGCCCAATTCTGTTTAGGGTTGCCAGTCTCCAGATAGGGCTCAAATAAACATAGTTTTTGCATCCAATGACACACATGTGTGTGTTTTTTCCAATTTTTTTCAATACGTCTTCGAGTCTTCGTAGCTTTGAAGGCATTTCATTCAAAACGAAAAAAGAGGGGGGAAATGACATGTGCGGGTCATCGACAGGAAAACTAAGGTTATCCGTGTTCCTTACAAGCTGAAATAGCGGCTGCCTCAGGAAACAGCCCTGGGAACCACTCAGCGGATGACAGTGAATCCCTGCAGCCGAAAATGGTGGGCGCGAACTGCGGAGAAACCGAGAGAGACAGCTTGCAGATCGAGCAGGAGGAAAAAAAAACCTGCTTTCTTCTCACACGCTTTATTTTTTCTGTGCTGTCTGGACAAAAAAATGAGCAAATACTCCCCCCCCCCCAGATGTCTCCATGACGTGCAGAAAGCAGTAGTGTAACTACAAGGGGGAGGGGAGTGCATGTTGCACCGGGTGTGCACCTCGGGGGGGTGGAAAATCACCTGAACCTCTTCCCCCCCATGGCACCCCCACTCTTTCGTGCCCCACCCCCCCTTCACGCCCCTCCCTACTTACCTCAGTTCAGCCTGAAAAAAGTTTTTTTTCAGCCTGTAAATGGCCCTAGTGGGAACTACACTACCCAGGAGCCCTTGCGAGCCCCAAGATCTCCTGGGTAGTGTAGTTCCCATCAAGGATTTTTCCAATCTGAACTGAACAGGATTGAACTTTTCAGCTGAACTTTTTCAGCCTGAACTAAGGTAAGTTGGGGGGGGGACCACAGCGGAGGGGCTATGGAGGACAGAAAACACAGAATCCTCCCCCCCCCCGGGCGCAGTTTGGCCCAGCTACGCTTCTGGCAGAAAGGACCACTCTCCTATACAAGTCAGTCACACAACAGCTAAGTTACTAGTAAAGCACCCGAAAAAATAATAATGAACGTGCTCATTTTAAAGGAAACATAACCTGCTTTTAAAAAGATGTCAGCCATGGGAGGGTGTTGGTTATATACCACCAAAAAATATATCCCCACGCCTCTAATCACTGATGTAAATACAGTGGAAAAACATCAGTCTTTTGTCACAAGACGATTCTGATCAGAAAGGTTACCTGTCACTTTAATTAACTCCTGACTTTTCCAACCTGACAGTCGGAACTAGGATTGCCAACTTCCAGGGGTCTGCTGGAGATCTCCCAGGATTACTACTGATCTCCCACAGACAGAAATTACTTCATCTAGAGAAAATGGCCACCTTGGAAAGTGGACTCTATGGTATTAAATCTCAAACCTCCCCAGCCTCCACTCCCAAAATCTCCAGGTGTTTCCTAACCCAGAACTGGCAAACCTAATGTGATCTCTGCTTAAAGTCTCTACACTGGACAGCAAGGCACCAGAATAATGGATATCAACAAAATTTTATTACAGCTAGATCTGATTCCATGGCATCTTAGAATAAGCAAGATATTTTTGAGGTATGAGCTTTCAAGAGTCAAAGGACCCTTCACCAGTTCTCCTATTCATATTTGTTATTTTCAACGTGAACTTTTCCAGTTTGGGTGGGTTTTCTGGGCTGTGTGGCTGTGGTCTGGTGGGTCTTGTTCCTAACATTTCGCCTGCATCTGTGGCTGGCATCTTCAGAGGTGTATCACAGAGGGAAGTCTGTTACACAGCCCGAAAAACCCACCAGAACCAGTTGAATCCGGCCGTGAAAGCCTTCGACAATACATTTTCCAGTTTTGATTCTCCACTGGTTTATAAATGAAATAATTATTCCTACTCCTAATGAAATAACATTCATAATTCTAACTTCTTTGTATACTTACAAGAGCCATCTTGTAAGAAACATAGGAATCAATATAAAATAGTAAGAAAATCAGTTTCTCATCATCGGACAAAAAAACTGTCCTACGTAGTATTGGCTCCAAAAACCTTTTCCTTATTTCTGAATATAAAGGACAGGAGAGTATATAATGAAATAGAACCTCCTCACTAATAAATAGGAGAGTATATAATGAAATAGAACCTCCTCGCTAATAAATAGGAGAGTATATAATGAAATAGAACCTTCTCGCTAATAAATATGCGCGGGTGTGCGTATGCACGTGAACACACGTGTGTGAGATGGCTACTGCATTACTCCTGTGGTCACGTTGACAACTGTGGGAATAAGGATGTTGGACAAGTTGGCCCTTTTGTCCAGCAAAGTTCTTTTATGAATATCCCCCCATACCATAGTAAGTTTGTTAGTTTGAGGGGTGTCCCAGGACCCTTGGAAGACTGAGCCCTGAGACAGCAGCATCTCTCTGCATTCCCAACATCTCAGCAGCAATACACTTGAACGCACGGTTCGTTGCATCCAGTTATTTAGTCTTTATTATCTACACAAATATTCTTAATCATTTCCCCTCATGCCCAGAGTGCTTATTTCTTATTTATGGCTATAAATAAAAAGCCAGGAAGATCATATTTTACGGACAGTTGTTCCAACCGCTGCAGACCCTTTCCCAACATCACGAATCAGCATTCCTATATCTCTCAGTGCATTTTATTATAAAACGGGTTTACCATAAATAGTGGAGTTTGAATTCCACCCAAGTAATGCATTAATAGATACTAAACCATTAATAATTCTTGTACTTTTTTCATAAATGGGCAAAGTCCAATAAATAAACGATAGCTCTTACATGTGGGAACAGGGTTAACAAGTGCCAAGGAGATTTCAAAGACAAACGGCTTCCCGGGGCTGCCAGGACGTAAGATTCATAATGATGCCACAAATTCCAGAGGTCTATTTTTTTTTTACTGCCCAGTATGGCAAGTATCTGAAATTAAATGCTAAGCAGATATTTGTTCCGAGCTCTGACATGCAGTAGTTAAGGGTAAACAATCTCCAAAATTAAAAACAGATTCTCGACAATAAATCCTGATGCATATATCTTCATAACAGACAGCTCTCCCTGTAAATCAAAAGTTTAATACACCCCCGCAGAAGCTGTTTTTGTATTAGAATTTATGGTTCACCTGAAATATTTGATTTGTTTCCCCCTACTTAATGAATACCCACAATTAATTCCAATAGGGGGAAATATTTCACAGAATACTCCAAAAAATAGCAGAAAGTATCATGATAGCTGCCATAAGAAAATGACCTTTAAAGGAGGGGGAGAACCCCATGTTAACACAAGACTTCCACGCAAGGCTCTTCAGAGCCAGGCCTTTCGTATGTCGAAGAAACACTGGACTGGATGTATTAGAAAGCCACCCATATGCAGACGCTCATCTTCCTCTTCTGGCATGGTCCATAGACAACCAGTCAACGTACTTAGAGTGCTCTGAGGGAAGACATATATGTCCGTTTGTGCCCACCCTCAAGTCACCGCTGATTTGAGGCAACCCCACATGGTTTTCAAGACAAGAGACATTCAGAGGTGGCTTGCCATTGCCTGCCTCCAGGTCTCGACCCTGGTATTCCTTGATGGTCTCCCATCCAAATGTTAAATAGTTTCCGAGATCTGATGAGGCTAGCTTGGGGCCATCCTGGTACATGTGAACACAGGGTCCATGAAAACATGAAGCTGCCTGTCATGGAAGATGCTATTGCTACAGTAAAGGGAAGTCACATATGACTGTGAAAAGCATCTTTGCCTTTTGATCTCCTGAAGGGAGGACAGGAAACTATGCAGAGGTGCTAGGATGAAACTTCAAAGGCCTAAGTTACCTCGTGGCCTGAACAGAGTTTTCCTGAGAAGGGGAAAACAAAGGTTTTGGAATTCCATCTTGAGACGTGGTCAGAGAAGCATCTCTGGGCCATGGGTTCCCGGAATGGGGACAAAGAACCAAAAGGAATGTAACCAGCTGAGCAATCTCTAAACGCCTTTATGTTTTATTTCTTTGTTTTGAACTTTTACAATAAATCCTTGAACAATCAGCTGGTCTGGAGTCATTAGGAGGGAAAAGAACCCAAGACCGAGGTGAGATAGGAGTGGCTCTCCCAAGCTTAATCGTTTCATCCTAGCACCTCTGCATAGTTTCCTGTCCTCCCTTCAGGAGATCAAAAGGCAAAGATGCTTTTCACAGTCATATGTGACTTCCCTTTACTGTAGCGATAGCATCTTCCATGAAGCTGCTATATTCATATGAGGCTGCCTTGGTCCATCTTCTTGGACCAGGATCTCACATCACCTGGACTTTATGACCAGAGGTCTGGTTCTTTTAAGTGGAGGTATTGGGGGTGGAACCAGTATGCAAAGCGGAAACTCTTCCACTGAGCCATGAGAAGATCAAGAGGAGAACTTGGTCCTCCTAGTGACTTTACCGTAAGTAGTGCCAGCTCATGCAGAGAGTCATTGAGATAGAAATGAGCAGTGGTGGGATCCAAAAATGTTAGTAACAGGTTCCCATGGTGGTGGGATTCAAACTGTGGCATAGTGCCAATGGGGCTGGGAGAGGCACGACGGGGGCGCGGCTGGGCATTCCAGGGGCGGGAAATTCCTGGGCGGGGCTGTGGCAAGGACGCAGCCACTGTGCCGGTTCTTGGGCGGGAAACGAATGCACGCAGGCGCAGGCTGCCACACACACTGGTGCACCTCCTGCAAGACTGCTTCAAGTTCTGCGCGCTACTGCTGAGAGGAGGGGGGTAACTAAGGCAAAAATCACTTGGCAAAATCACCAATTAGTAACCCCCTCTCGGCACACACAAATAATTAGTAACCTACTCTCGGGAACCTGTGAGAACCTGCTGGATCCCACCTCTGGAAATGAGGTATATTATGGTCAGAGGGCAAATAGAGAAGCAGTAGGGTGTATTTGGATGCCCTGTGGCAACACAGCCTTCCGAATAGCACTACCGATCATTGTTCTTTTCATCGTTTTTGGATTCAACTTGGGGCAAAAGGGGGATGAGCAACTTGGGGCAAGAGCACTAGATGGTTGACACAGCGCCTCTCCGCTGTCCAACGCTCCGTGGGGATTACCAGTCAACCTGAAGGGAACATGATGCTAAAACAAACAAGTAAACTTTCCCCTTTTCAAAATAGCAACAACACTATTTCGCATGGTTTCAAAAACTGGTGATTTTTGGAAATCAAATTTGAAATGTTGCATTTCACTCACGAAATGTGACCTTAGAAGACCGTTCAAAAACCCTGGCAGGGATCCAAGCCACTGCAAGTGGACTGAATGGAGTGGATCTTTGCCGATCCCCACTTCTCTCTGCAGTCTTCTCTCCAGCCACATAAATTCAAGAGAGATTTTTTTTGAGGAAGGTTTTCAGTGGTAATGGAGAATTGGCAAAGAGCCGTTCCATGAATCTCATTCCATTTGCCAAATTTTGTAATTGTCCCATTTTATTTCCAAGTGGAGGTGATATCTTTTCCACCGGCTGTCAGAAAAGGGCAAAGGACAAAACCAGAATGTCAAGAAATGGGATTAAATTGGCAAGAGAAACATTTTAGTAGACAGACATGGTGCATTGTATGCATTTGAGCACAACTGTACTCTGTTCCACAAAAAGGTTATAGTAGGGTTGTATATTCCTCTGCCACAGAACAGAGCATGCTGGATCCTCTTTGCTGTAGAATGCTCTGCCTGGGTCCTAGTGGCTACCTAGTCCTGCTCCCCCCATCTGATTGAAAGTCATTCAATGAACTATAAATGCTCTTGTATCAAAGTAACATGTTCAATTATGCACAAAATAATGGTTTTGATAAAGGTAATGCGTACAAATGAATGTTAATTTTCATATTCATTCGGGACTACATTCTAATGCAGAAGCATATAATTTTCTTAGCCGCTGCATCTAAACTGACCTTATTATCATCTTTCTGTGGAACAGAGTATTTTTTTTCAAATCTAAGAAGAAGATCAGAACAGCAAACTCACAAACTTTCTGATCAACATCTGCATAACTGGCACAAAAAAGGAAGAAAAAATGTAAAAGTGATATGTATAAATAAGCATGTATTCAAATACTCGTTAACAATCCCCACCAATATAAAATACAACAATGTGAGTCAATACAACTTAATGAAAGTGAATATATATAATAAAACCTCCAACATAACAAACAAATAAATAGATATAAATAAAAAAAGTTTTTGATATTGTGAATTGCAGTCAGAAATCCAACAGGTAAATCCAACAGGTAAGTCCAGTATTAATATCCAACTCTGGTAATGTAATCCTTGTTCTTCATAATTTTTCCCCCATGGTCTCAACATTTCTGGAACAGCTGATCCAAAAGTAAGCAAGTTAATATTTCCTTGATTTGAGCAGGAGTGATTTAAGCATGGATTTATTTATTTTTATATTTATACCTCACCCTACTCTCAAAGGACTCAGGGTGGCTGACAATGGCATTTTCCCCATTGTGTCAATGGAATTCAAAAGCACGCATGTTTGGGACTGGTCTTCTCCAGTAAAATTTTACATCCACTGTGCTACATTCATGTACCCTGTTTCCCCAAATATAAGACATCCCCTGAGAATAAGACATAATAGAGGTTTTGCTGAAGTGCTAAATATAAAACATCCCCTGAAAGTAAGATGTAGCAAAGTTTTTGTTTGGAAGCATGTCTGTCGACCAGAGCATGCAGCTGTGGAGCAGAAAAATAAGACATCCCCTGAAAATAAGACATAGTAGAGGTTTTGCTGAAGTGCGAAATATAAGGCATCCCCCGAAAGTAAGACGTAGCAAAGTTTTTGTTTGGAAGCATGCCCGACAAACAGAACACAGAAAAATAAAGACATCCCCTGAAAGATAAGCATATAGTGCATCTTTTGGGGAGCAAAAGTGAATATAAAGACACTGGTCTTTATTTTTTTTTTCGGGAAACAATACGTATGTGTCTGAGAGAGAGAGAAATGGCGTGTGTGTGTGTTGCTACCGAGCACAGACCTTTGGTACGGAGCGAGTTAAAATGTTCAATAAAAGCATTCCTAGCGTGAGAACAATATTTTATATGCACACTACTTTTCTAAGTAATGACAAATACAACTGGAACATGAAGAACAATCTTGTCTCAGGCTTCTTAACAGATAATGACACCAAGGTCATTCCATTAGTGATCACAGCAGCTTTTAAATGAAACACATATAACCCTCATCCAATTAATGAAAGTATCCTACATTTCTTATACATGCTAATCTCGAACGAACGCTTAAACCTTGGTCATTCAGCAGAGCATGCACTATAAGTCAAAACCAGAGGAGAACAATAGCGTTTAAGGGTCAGGAAAACGTGGGGTGGGAGGCTGGCGGAAGAGAGGCGGTGCATTTTAGAGCCAGTTTCATTTTTTTTCCGTACTAGTTCCCAGATATTTCTTTGCCTGCTTTAAAGTCAAACACATTTGAGGGACAACTAATAAATAAATTGATTTTACTTGTCTGGGTTACGAGGCGTGCATCCGTTCCTTTCTGGGCTACCTCGTTAGGCTCCACTTTTTACACCATCTGTTTTGTAAACTATGTTATTCGTGATTTTTTTTTATTATTTATGATGTTTGTAAATGTTCTACATGTTTATTATATTTGTTATGCATGCTTGTTGTGAGCCACCTTGAGTCTTCAGAGATATGGCGGGATACAAATGTAAACAAATGAATGAATGAATGAATGAATGAATGAATGAATGAATGAATGAATGAATGAATGAATGAGTCTGTCCGTCCGTCCGTCCGTCCGTCCGTCCGTCTGTCTGTCTATCTATCTATCTATCATCTATCTATCATCTATCTATCTATTTATTGGCCAATTGGCCATGCTGGCAGGGGCTGATGGGATTTGTAGTCCATGAACATCTGGAGAGCCGCAGGTTGCAGACCCCTGCCATAAGTTGTCGGTGACTTGATAGCACTTTCTACCACCACTACCAGTTTTCTATAGCCTCCTGCCTTCAATAATTTTCTTCTCCTTTGAATAAGTATACAGCCTTCTAACTGGAATGCAGATGTGGTTCATACGCTTTTCTTGTAGCTGAAATGTCAGTGGATTCACCGACGGCGGGGAGCTCAGTTTAAGTAAGACATTGAATGCCGTTGCTACCTGCTAACATGCGAGCGCTTCCCCCAACAGAATGACGTGAAGGGTACGGGCGCCCTTTCCACGTTCCCTTGTAAAGACACCTGTTTGTCGGGAGAGTGACAAATGGCAGCACTTGTTCAAACAGCGGGACCATCCGCCTCTGCCCAGTCCTCCAAGCAACAGAGGCCTGGTGAAAGATGTGCTCGTTGTCCCAACAGGACCTGCCCCGTCTTGCTATTTCTCTCTCCCCGCGGCTGCGTTTCTGCTGCCCAAACCCAGCGTGAACCTCGTGTCTTTCTAACTCTTTTGATCCAGACGCTTCTGCTCGATCCGAAAGCTAACCTTTATGCCTGCACAGCGGAAAAGAAAACTCCGCAGGAATTATGTTTCTCCAAGTATTAAACCTCGTTACTCAAACAGCGGCCGTTCGTGTGTAAATGGAATATCTGCATATGCTTAAAATTCTGAGCATCTTGGCTGAGAACGTGCGCCATGTAACGCCCTCACGAGTCCCCGATTAATTATGTCCCTACAATATTTTGATGAATTCTCTGTGAAAGATGGAAAAAGTGATGCTTCAGAGCTACTAAACCATGATCTAGTCCAGCCATTCTCAACCAGGGTTCCCTGGTACCCTGGGGTGCCGTGAGCATGTCCCAGCGGTACCGCGGCAACACTACCCCCCGCTCATTTTTGTGGTGTCTCCCACCGGCGCCAGCGAGGACATGGAGCTGGCCCATGGGGCAGGGCCTGCCACAAGGTCAGCAGCCACCCCCCCCCAGTGCTACCCTTCACCCTAGGAGGGGAAGGTGGGGGGTGTGGCAAGCAGGGGCAATGGGAGGGGAAGGTGAAGGGTGGCGGCAGGGGTACCGTGAGATATGAAGAGTGAGGTCAAGGGTACCCTGACCTCGAAAAGGTTGGGAAACACTGATCTAGTCAATTGACCACCAGTTTAGATCATGAACTTTCCTACAGATAGACAGATACAAAGAACCTGGCTTATTTATTGATTTTGCCTAATTTACATTGTTTTCCCCTCTCCTGCATTTTATCCTCACACAGTCTGTTAACCTGATCATAGTTTAGTAGCTATCAAAAATTGCCGTTTTAGTCTTCCCAGTATAGACCTAATTGCATTTGTTCACGTAGAAGTCAAAACAGTAGCTCAGCAGCCAAGGGAAGAGACTCACAGATTGTGGGGGCTTCCCCTCCCCCCTCAAGAAAGTTAATATGTCCTGAAAGAGGAAATAATCTTATCATGTATTGTCAAAGGCTTTCACGGCTGGAATCACTGGGGTGCTATGTGGTTTCCGGGCTGTATGGCCGTGTTCTAGCAGCATTCTCTCCTGATGTTTCGCCTGCATCTGTGGCTGGCATCTTCAGAGGATCTTCAGATGCAGCAAGACGTCAGGAGAGAATGCTGCTAGAACATGGCCATACAGCCCGGAAACCACACAGCACCCCAATCTTATCATGATTATTTTGGGCAAATATCCCACACTGGCTCCTTTCCCAAAAATTACTTTACTTCTCTATCACCAGAGCTTGAGCTTTCTAGAAGATAATGAACTCTACATAAGCACTGTCATCATTTCTTTAGTTACTGTATTTTTAATAGAATTACTGACTGATTTGTTTCCAACTGGTTGGCCACTATTTGCATGAGATGCTGGTCTAGATTAGGCTGACAAGACATCCTGCTTTTGACGGGACAGTCCCGCCTTAAAACAATTTGTCCTGCATCCCACGGGTTATTTCAATTGTCCCGATTTTTGGGAGGCTGCGGCACTGCCTCCCGCACGCGCGGTCGCAGGAGCGTGGCCTTCTGGGGTGCTGCCGTTTCCCGCCCTGTGACAGGGCAGGAAACGGCAGCGCCCCAGAAGGCAGTGCACTCCTGCGGCTGTGCACACGGCCACCTACCCCCCATCCCGGTTCACAAAGGTGACCATCTGGTCACCTTAGTCTAGATCCGTGGTGGCGAACCTTTGGTACTCCAGATGTTATGGACTACAATTCCCATCAACCCCTGCCAGCATGGCCAATTGCCACCATGGCCAATTGCTGGCAGGGGCTGATGGGAATTGTAGTCCATAACATCTGGAGTGCCAAAGGTTCGCCACCACTGGTCTAGATGGACCTCTGATCTGAACCGGGAGGATACTTCTTATGTTCATTTGAAGACCTTAGCCTCTATGCCCTGTGGATTGGCCCATCAGAGGAGCTGGTTGGTCACTTTGTGAGGCAGGATGCTGGACTAGACGGATCATTGGTCTGATCCAGCAGGGCTCTTCTTACATTGTTATGGAGTTCTTGGCCTCTATGCCCTGTGGGCTGACCCACCAGAAGAACTGATTGGCCACAGAGAGGCAGGAAGCTGGACTAGAGGGACCACTGGACTGATCTAGCAGGGCCTTTCTTATGTTCAATGCCACACAATCCGAGTTACCTCACAACTGTACAGAGATACATGGCTATAGCCTACCCTCTTTTTTGTATAGTGATCTGGCAACCTATCTGATATTCAGAATGATGCATCAGTGGACCGAGACAACAATATGGTAGCATCCTGCACAGTACTAGTTAAACAATCTTCTGTTTACCAATTTGCTTTCTTAATGTCTTTATAAACTGTGTTCCTTTTTAATATTTTTTTGGGTGTAAAGTCCTTACTGAAGGAGCAATTCTAGCCCTATTTCTAGTACCCATACATAATGCTTGAGGCCAGGGTGCTCTGATATTCCCAAATGATCTTAAGACATATTGGAGGAAACAAAGTTATCCAGTCAATACTAGAAGGGATGGAATTTCACACTGAACTGCATTTCGTCATTAAGAACATAAGAACAAGCCAGCTGGATCAGACCAGAGTCCATCTAGTCCAGCTCTCTGCTACTCGCAGTGGCCCACCAGGTGCCTTTGGGAGCTCACATGTAGGAGGTGAAAGCAAGGGCCTTCTGCAGCTGCTGCTCCCGAGCACCTGGTCTGCTAAGGCATTTGCAATCTCAGATCAAAGAGGGTCAAGATTGGTAGCCTTAAATCAACTTCTCCTCCATAAATCTGTCCAAGCCCCTTTTAAAGCTATCCAGGTTAGTGGCCATCACCACCTCCTGCGGCAGCATATTCCAAACACTTGTAAAGGAAAATATCTGGGGCACTGAATGTCAATTCACACATACAGGTTTGATTTGAAAAAAAACCAAACAGGCGAGGCTGCCGCTTGTGTGAAACGGCCATCATGGATCCAACTGTCGGATGAAGCTTTGCGTCACCTTAGCTGTGATGCTTTTCAACAAAGGCAAGTGACAGTTGACTGTAGGAAACCTGGTACTGAGTAATCTACTAAGGCAGTGGAGGCAAACCTTTTCGAGACCGAGTGCCCAAATTGTAACCCAAAACCCACTGATTTATCGCAAAGTGCCAACATGGCAATTTAACCTGAATATTGAGGTTTTAGTTTAGAAAAAACGGTTGGCTCCGAGGCATGCGTTACTCAGAAGTAAGCTTGGTGGTAGTTGGTGGCTTTGCTTTGAAGCAACCATGCAACTCTTCCAATGGGTGAATCACGGCCCTAGGAGGGTTTACTCAAAAGCAAGCCCCATTGCCAGCAACCGAGCTTACTCCCAGGTAAAGGATCGTGCTTTAGTTCTTCGCATGAAAATCAGAGAGGTTTAACAGTACTTAACAGGGTTACCTACACTGCTTCCCCAAAACTAGGTCTCAGGTTTAATACTAATAATCGAGCCCAATGGCCCAGGCCAGCCTAGATGTGTGTGAAGGGGGCACTCTGTTTGCACGTGCCCACAGAGAGGGCTCTGAGTGCCACCTCTGGCACCCATGCCATAAGTTCCCCACCACTGTATTAAGGAGACACTGTGGCATACACAACCGGTGCGAATCAACACACCCATACAGCAGGACAGATTCACAACCGTGCAAGGCCCACGTGCATTTAGATTCTACAGTCACACACTTGGGACTATTTCTGCCCCCAGCCTTCCCACTGCCAGTAGAATTCATCATGAAACCCAGCGGTTGCTCCCCCGAAGGTGATGCCCTTAGACATGGCTGTCTGTCCGTACAGTGCAACCACGCTGGCCTACTGCTTGGGACCGCTGCCAAGACGCAGCCAGTGGGCAGGAGAGGGCACACATTAGCAATCCATCTACATCGCATTACCACCAGATTAGAATGAGCGCGGAGTATGGCAAAGGGATAGAGCATTCTTTGCTCCAACAGTGGGCCAAGTCCTTTCCTACGCAAGGATTGTTTTCTGCATACAGAAGCAAAGTTTTCCAACGAGATTGATGTCTAGCAGCACCTGAAAGACCAACAGCCCCATCCCAAGCCCTGCTGCTGCTGACCCCCAAAATCCAGGAGAGTTTTCCAGTGGAGTGTGGAGGCAAACAACAAAGAAACCCCCCTTCCATTGGGCTCTATGGACCCAAAAGGCTGGTGTTGTCAGGCTCTCGAACGTGGAAATAACAGAGACCGTAGGAAAGTCCTAAAGCAGTTTATTTCTAACAACGGGTAGAGTAACAAAAGAAAGCTGAATCCAAGCTCACCAGCTTAGATCCAGAGATTATATCCTTCAACCTCCCCCCCTCCATTTGTCCCACACCAAATGTGCCTTACAAATTCTACAACATTTGCACTACAGAGCTTCAAGGAACCTGGGAACCGTTCACACCTTCTTGCAGGAGAGCTGGCGCCAGGGAGTTGCCAGGAAGGGAAGAGGGAAACAGAAAAGCAGTTACAGGAAAACATTTGCAATTCTTACACAGCAAGACATCTGGGCACTGACAGGACTGGTCCTGACAGGTGTAAGGCTGAGAGCTGGGGCCGCAGCATACCTGCTGCAAACCTGGGGTGAAAGCTAATGTTGTCTCCAGCCCTGGGACTGCCCCGTCACTCTCCCACTGCACTAATATGGGTAGTGGAAGAGTGGGAGCACTGCAAGTAGCCAGGGCGAACCCATCAGCGCAGCACAATCCCCCCGCCCTGTGGATGGGGCTGTTAGGATATTTATTCCAGTTTAAGCTTTCAGGACCCAGAGTTCACTGACCTCTGGCTCAGCCAAAGCATATGCTGGATTAGATGTTAGTCTTTCTGGTGGACCCAACCAGCCTTGGGTTGCCAACGTCCAGACAGAGCCTGGAGTTCTCCAGGAATTGCAATGGATCTCTAGATGATAGAGATGACAACTTTGGAGAACCAAGTCTGGTATTATATCCCACTGACCCCCCCACCCCCCGCTCCAATACCAATTCCAATTCCAAAGCCTTTATTGGCATTATAAATCACAGAGTTAGTAAAAAGGGGTATTTATCTACTAACTGAGACATTAAAACATTAAAATACATTAAAACAACGTTTCGGGAAACACCTTCACAACATTCACAGCACACATTACAAAATAATTTAGTTGCCAATTACTACGACGTAGGCAATGATTGGCAAGCTTGAACGCCAAATAGTTCCTCAAAACTCGCAATACATTCTCACATACCATGATCACAGGAACCGTTGAGTAGGAAAATTCATAACAGATGGTAGCCTGGCATCGTTTGAGCTCTCTATCAATGGACAGATGTACATAGAGCGTAACGACTCGTATATTGGACATTCCAATAGTACATGTTGAACAGTCTCAGCAACGGCCATATTACATTGACATAACCTGTTCTCATATGGAGTGTTATTATACCTGCCAAGAGTCATAGCATTAGGCAGAGCGTAAAAACGAGCCAAAGTGTATGCTCTGCGTTGTTTGGGATTGCACAGAATGTACAGATAGTTGGCACAATAGTCTGATCAGAGCCCCAATACCTCTAGACCAGAGGTCTGCAACCTGCGGCTCTCCAGATGTTCAATTGGCCATGCTGGCAGGGGCTGATGGGAATTGTAGTCCATGAACATCTGGAGAACCGCAGGTTGCAGACCCCTGCTCTAGATCTCCAGGAATTTCTTAAGCCAGAGTTGACACCCCCCCCCCGTTTGATTTCACTTCAGCAGACTAACGTGACTTCCCCTCAGAAATGACTTTCAACAGAGAAGCGAATCCACTCGAGGCTACAAAAAAAAATATCAAAATTATACTGAAACGTTTCCTTTATACGCTACGCCTGACATATTTCTTACTTAGACCTTCAAGATATGCAACACGGAGCGTGCTCAGAAATGGAGGACCTTGTGGAAGCGACAGCATGATGAAACGAACAGGAGGCGACCGGGAGCCGGCTTGTGTATGACAAATCACTGCCTCGCTTGCCATCTTTATTTTATTTAATTTCAGCAACAGGCTGGTGCATATTTGAAAGCATTACAGAAGGCAGCAACTAAACACAAAAACAGGTCACCACACAAAGTGTGTGTGTGTGTGGCTGATTCCACACAGCAAATGTATAATGGGTTGCAGTCATGATAAAGGAACCCGTCGAAGGCTTTCATGGCCAGATTCAACTGGTTGTTGAATCGCCCAGAAACGCAGCATTCAGACTCGTACTAAGGAGAACGAAGGACACTGTCGGCTTAACCATCCGGAAAAATCTACAGTAGCAGAACATGCTCTAAACAAAACTGGACACAACATTCTATTTGAAAACACTGAAATTCTGAACAACTCAGAAGGTTACTATATCAGACTGCACAGGGAGGCCATTGAAATCCATAGACACCAAGAAAACTTCAAACGGAAGGAAGAGACTCTGAGAATTAACAAAACTTGGCTACCAGTACTTAAAAACACCAGAATCAAAGACCAAGAGCATGCTAGGACCATGGACAATGGACTCCACCCAGACATAGGGTTTGCATTAACTAAGACTGTTGCTGCTGCAGGGAATGCAAATGTGAATCACTCCGTGGACTGAAAAAACCCACCCACAATACAATACTATTAACCACTCCTTTGCATAGCAAGTTCCACCCAAACATTTACTGATTGGTTCCCCACCCTGGAACATGGACAATATATACCCCACTAAAAAAAATTCCCTTCTCACTGGACACAGTGTGTAACAGACTTCCCTCTGTTATACACCTCTGAAGATGTCAGCCACAGATGCAGGTGAAACGTTAGGAACAAGATCTACGAGACCATGGCCACACAACCCGAAAAACCCACAACAACCAATAAATTTATTTTTATTTTTATTTATTTATTGTTTGGATTTGTAGACCGCCCCATCCCCAAAGGGCTCTGGGCGGTGCACAACAATATCCATATATGTACAATTTAACATTATAATCAGTGCAATTACTAAAACCAATAAAATCCATTTAAAAGCAGCGCTCAGTACAAAAATATCGACATCCCGAACCCAATTTATTTAGATGCCTCCCTAAGACGAGGGAACGGCCGGACTCCCCCCTAAGAGGGTGGCATAAGATGGTAAATCAAATATGTAGGGGGGGGGGGCGCGCACATATCAGCAATCCGTTTTCCTGTTTACCCATTCACATGTGTTCTGCGCAGGCAGCGATTGGAAACTACGGAAACAATCCAGGTTGCTGTCGTGCCTTCGCATGGAGACGCTTCTCTTTTTTAAATTTCTCGCAACACATGTGTAACATCGCAGCCATGCAGAGATGAGCCATGCCGATCATCCCACAATACGACTGGCTGCACCTGCACAGTTACACAGAGGCAACCTGCAAAAAGTTAAAAAAAGAATGTCTGTAGGTCCATTGCTGAATATTAACTGGCTGGTGGGCCAGATTCAGTACTGTACCAATCACGGGGACGTGGGGTATCACATGTCCCCGGGAGCACTCCATTTGATCACATGGGGGGGCAGTTCCTTGCATCCGGCCTCTCCTGTGGCGCAGCGACCTGACCGGCGCCCAGTGGCTTCTTCTGTGCCGGGGTGCCACTCACTGGCTGCACTGTTTGCTGCAGCTACAGGCTGGCTCCTGCCCTTTCCGGCCTCCCTGTCAGCAGGGAAGCTGGGGAGGATAGGAGCTGGCCTCAGGTGCCCGCTTGAGCCGCTCGCCACCGAACCTGGCCAGGTGCCTGTCAAGAGTCTGCCAGGCAGTCCTCAGCTCAGCCACACCATGCTCAGCCCCACAAGGCTGCCCGCAACCGCTGCCGCTCTCCTCCGCCGGCTAAGGTAAGTGGGGCTTGGGGGTGCGAGGGCAGGGAGCACCCTGAGCCGGTGTTGCCCTGCGCGCCATTTCCCCCTGGTACGCATCAGAGGGGGAAAGAGACTGTTTCCCGCTCGACCATTTTACTCTCTAGCCAGTTTCACCCTCAGCTCGCGCCCAACGTTTTGTGCAGCCGAAGGGATTCTCCTTGCTGAAGGCTGCCGCAGGATGTTTGCTCTGCCGGCTCTGATCCTGGGTGCCTTTTCAGCCCCAAAGCTACATAGTTGTACTCAGCTCTTTCTGCTGATTTTGGCAAGGTAGAGTTTTCCTTGTTTAAAAAACGAGGAGCTGTCTTTGTAGCAACACAAACACACAAAAGAGAATCTTAGCTGCTCAGAAGAGGGGTCTGCTGCCAATTGAAAAGCTTTGGGTTGACCATGCCTCAAAGCAGTTGACCACAGCCTCTTAAGAGCTCGTGTATCTAATCTGGAGGAACCGGGTTTGATTCCCAGCTCTGCCGCCTGAGCTGTGGAGGCTTATCTGGGGAATTCAGATTAGCCTGGGCACTCCCACACACGCCAGCTGGGTGACCTTGGGCTAGTCACAGCCTCTCAGAGCTCTCTCAGCCCCACCTACCTCACAGGGTGTTTGTTGTGAGGGGGGAAGGGCAAGGAGATTGTAAGCCCCTCTGAGTCTCCTACAGGAGAGAAAGGGGGGATATAAATCCAAACTCTTCTTCTTCTTTCCCACAAGAGAAAGCAGTTGACCACAGCCTCTTCTTTCCCACAAGCCTCTTCTTTCCCACAAGATGGAGAGATCATCAGGCATTTCCCACAAGGTGGCCATCCATATGCTTTGTTTCACTTTGATATTTACACCTGCCCATGCTTGAAACATATCACAACATTCTCACAGGCCTGCACATCCAAAGGTCGGCAAGATCCTGAGCCGAGGAGACTTTTCAAGACGTGTTGGTGGCCGTTGTTTTTAAAATTGTGCCGTTTGAGGTCTCTCCTTGCCAGCCCTTTCATCAGATTGCTTGAGGCAGTGTGCGGGAAGCCCTGAGCGCCAGACATTAAAGAGTTAACTAATATTTCCATGAGTTGGCAAATGTTCAGTCAAAACCTGGCCAACTGCCGGTTGTTTACTGAAGCCAACACTGAAGCATCTGCAACATTACCAAAAGCATATTGTAAAAGGCAACACATGCAAATTAAGTCTCTTGAGCTATGACTAAATTGCTGGGAAAATTTATAACTCATTTAATAAAACCTGAAGTAAATACATTGCCTTGGCTCTTAGGGAGCACAAAATATTTCCCATGATCCTCTCCCCTCCTCACCAATGGAAAAAAAAACCCCTTCTAGCCAGACTGTTACAATATTGAATTTGCTATTAAACTCGTTTTGTTGGAAAGAATTATTCCTGCAATTGCATATTATTACAGACTGTATATTTGATTTCGTTTAACTTTGTATGTTTTATGTATGGAAATTCAATTTATCTGCACAGAACCCACATAAGAAAGATTATTAGAGACACCAATGGTGTGATTTATTCCCCCTAACTATGGTTAAGTGTTGCATCTTAATATTTAAATCACGGTTATCGATTGGAAGCAAAACCAGGCTACAAAATCATGACTTATGTTATATCTGTCCCAACAGGGTTGCCAAGTGGGAGGGCTGATTCAGGAGGGGCACTCATCTGGGCACCGCCTTCTGCAGGCTTCGTCTTCTAAAAGGAAGTTCTTATCATAGAGTTGTGGGCAAGTCCTAGAGCTACACAGTAGTGAAAAGGGTAGTTCTAGGGATGCTGGAAACTTTGTGGCAAAATTGGATGTTCTTATCATAGAATTTCCATACCTCAGACTGTGGAGAAGAGGCTTAGATTCCACCTAGTTCACCCTCCTGCCTTATCACAAGCAGACAACAGACAACTTCATTACTGTTATGACTGTTCCTGGCCTAATCCTCCTGCCTGGTCTTAAATACCCTGGCACAGGATCCACAAACGGAAGGACTAGCAAGTCGGCCTACGATGTGGCCATGTTGCTTGTTGCTGTCCCCCACATTGGGGCCAAGGGGGCAGTGTCATGCAATGTCACTGCAGGAACCCAGAAGTGATGTCACCATAAGACTCTAGGAATGCACCTGATCTCTATGCAAAGGGGGCAGAGGCGTACCTAGGCAAACCTGAGCCCTGGGCAAAACCTGAGTTGGATGCCCCCCCATGGGCAGCCACGTTCTGCCAGGCACGTTCTGCCAGGCATTCAAAGGCAGCATGCCTCTCGGGGAGGCGAGGGCGTGGAGATGGAAAAGCAGACCCAATTAGTAACCCCCTCTCGGCACACACAAATAACTAGTAACCCACTCTCGGGAAATGGTGAGAACCTGCTGGATCCCACCTCTGGTTCTAAGCCTCCCCACACCACCGGGATGCCTCTAAGGGATTGGCAGGTAGCACCGCATCAGTACCGCGGCCTGCTGCCCCTAAGTTTGGACAGGGTTGGTAGCATTATAAAAATGAAGTAAATTCTGCCTCAAAATTGTCTTTGCGATTACATTTAAGCATCCTCTTTGTTACTGAAATCCTGTTCTTAGGTAGAAGATAAATTGCCATCAA
The DNA here is from genome assembly GCF_021028975.2 of Sphaerodactylus townsendi. Taxonomy (NCBI): domain Eukaryota; kingdom Metazoa; phylum Chordata; class Lepidosauria; order Squamata; family Sphaerodactylidae; genus Sphaerodactylus; species Sphaerodactylus townsendi. The sequence continues at coordinate 120,149,228 of NC_059431.1, forward strand.
CTCTAAGATACGATAGGCTGGCCTGAACCATAACATGTGTTAGGATTTCCAAAGTAGTCAAGCATAATCAATGCAATACCCACAAGAAACGTAGGACATGATCCAGCCAAAATTAAGCACTGTCAAACCTGCTGATGGTGATAACTAAGGGTTTCTTCACACTCCATAACTGAAAATGTTGCATGAATAAGACTAACACAGATCTACGGATCCCTAAGCTGTCAGACCTGGTTTTGCCAGTGCTTGTGTAGAATAACCAATAAGTACAAACTTAAATCTGTCCCATGGAAACCTATGGGACCAAAAAGCCCATAATATTCAAATGTCAACAAACATATAAGAGTCTTCTTGCCCAAAACGCTGTCTCTCTCTGTGTGTTTAATCAATACAGTTTCAGAAGGTAATACATCTGAGATACAATTAAATACACAGGCCATTTCTCAACAAAAGTTCAGCATGTAGCAATAAAAAGTGAAAATTATTATTTTAGACTCAACATTTGAGCGCTCTTTCCCTCTTTCTCATTTCTTTTGCCATCAATCGCAGCCATCGGGAGTTCTGTGACTGATGTAGACTGACTGACAACAGAAAGAAAAATTTCGAGGCGTGAGTGAAATGACAGGGCTGACACGGCTGCCTCAAAAATGAAAAAGGATAGATAATACTTTAGAAGGGTTGGAGGAAGAGTCATCGACAGCCCTGATGTCCTCTTAGCACAAGAGTTGAATCCCCATCATGGCCCATCTAGAGACATTTCCCCTATCCAGTTGACATGGTTAAGGGAAGTCAGTGGCTACCACCTAAAAGATGCACAAAATAAGAAATGCAGCACTTTTGAGACCCTGTGAAGATAAAGAAGGAGATCTCATGAGGATTAAGCAGAATGGGACAAGATACCGGTCGGTGCTGAGAACTGCAGAACGTAAGTAAGTCAGGAAGCATGGCAGGTAGTAGTCTGAGAGCAACTCAGATTAATTAACAAGCCAGGAAATAAACACCAGCTTTATACAATTGGGATCTGGGAGTCTTAGTAGACCATAAACTTCTTTTTTTCCTCTTTTTATTGACAAACAAATATATTTACAAAACATCGATAACCACAAAATACATAAATGACCACAAAACAAACAAGGACAACTACATAAAAAACAACAACCACACCATCAACCTATAACAAAAAAAAAAACATATAGTGGTAGCCTTCCAACTGTGTGCTTTGATGTTCATATTACAATTTTCATTCAAAAACTCATATATTTCTTCAAAATATTACTATTTTATAGTAATTCCAATATAACAGACCATAAACTTAACATGAGTCAGCAGTGTGATGCGGCGGCTAAGAAAGCCAATGCAATTTTGGGCTGTATCAATAGGAGTATAGTGTCAAGATTGAGGGATGTAATTGTACCTCTCTATTCTGCATTGGTTAGACCTCAGCTGGAATATTGTGTACAGTTCTGGGCACCGCAATTCAAGAAGGATATTGACAAGCTGGAACGGGTCCAGAGGAGGGCAACAAAAATGGTAAAAGGTCCATGCCATATGAAGAGAGGCTTAGGGAGCTGGGGATGTTTAGTCTGGAGAAGCAAAGGTTAAGGGGGGACATGAAAGCTATGTTTAAATATTTGAAGGAATCCCATGTCAAAGAGGGAGCAAGCTTGTTTTTTGCTGTCTCAGAGACTAGGACACAGAGTAATATATTCAAGGGGCAGGAAAAGAGATTCCATTAGGAAGAACTTCCTGACCGTCAGGTCTTTGACAGTGGAATTCACTGTCTTGGAGAGTTGTGGCGTCTGTTATGGAAGTTTTTACTCATTGAAAACTCCAGACCAAGTTGGCTAATAGCAAGCTAGGTTTATTAACATGTTTGCAGACATGGAGAGAGCAGTACCATGGTATCAACTCTCTGAAGTTTACATTACAATACAGCTCATTTTAAGACATTTCTGAACAGACCCTTCTGACCACTTCTGGCCAATATATCTCGACTGTAATCTTGCAACAAGCATATCTTTATAATTTTTATATCACGTCTCCTTCTTTGGAGGTTTTTAAAGAGAGGCTGGATGGCCATCTGTCAGGAGTGCTTTGATTGTATGTTCCTGCAGGGCAGGGGGTTGGACTTGAAGGTCCTTTGGGTCTCTTCCAACTTTATGATCTATTATTATATCCTTATACCTGCCAAGGAGACAGGTTAGAGGGATACAGAGGGATACAGTCAGGGTCCCCATATTTCTGGATTGGTGGGAGCCTTCTTTGCTGCAGCCCCCTTTCCTTACAGCCTATTGGTGGTTTGGTGGGGGAGATGGGAAAATCACCATCACTGCATTGGGGCAACACTCTAGTTGGCAACCCTAGATAAAGTTATGGAGGGCAGGGCCCTGATTTCCCTGGGGGGTAAGGTACGCTAACCAGGATAAATCATGATGCTTCTATTAATATGAGGATATACCCTGTTTCCCCGAATATAAGACATCCCCAGAAAATAAGACGTAGTAGAGGTTTTGCTAAAGTACGAAATAGAAGGCATCCCCCAAAAGTAAGACGTAGCAAAGTTTTTGTTTGGAAGCATGCCTGACGAACGGAACACAGAAAAATAAGACATCCCCTGAAAATAAGACATAGCGCATCTTTGGGAGCAAAAATTAATATAAGACACTGTCTTATATTCGAGGAAACACGGTACCCTGTTTCCCCGAATATAAGACATCCCCTGAAAATTGCTTTCACATCCTGCATGTGAGCTCCCAAAGGCACCTGGTGGGCCACTGCGAGTAGCAGAGAGCTGGACTAGATGGACTCTGGTCTGATCCAGCTGGCTCGTTCTTATGTTCTTAAAATAAGACGAGGTTTTTTTTGCTGAAGTGCTAAATAGAAGGCATCCCCCTCAAAAGTAAGACGAGCAAAGTTTTGTTTGGAAGCATGCCCGACTTAACAGAACGCAGAAAAAAGAAGACATCCCCTGAAAATAAGCACATCGCGCATCTTAGGGAGCAAAAATTAATAGTGAAGACACTGGTGCCTTGCATATTCGCAGGAAACACTGGGTACCCTGCTCGAATATAAGACATCCCTCGAAAATTGCTTTCACATCCTGCCTGTGAGCTCCTAAAGGAAACACCTAATTTGGTGGCCACTGCGAGTAGCAGAGAGCTGGACTAGATGGACTCTGGTCTGGATCCAGCTGAAAAGCTGCGTTCTTATGTTCTTAAAATAAAGGAGGCGTGAGTAGAGGTTTTGCTGGAAGTGCTAAATAGAAGGCATCCTCAGAAAGTAGAGACGTCGAAAGGTAAAGCTTTTGTTTGGAAGCGTGCCCTAATTCACCTAACAGAACGAAGAAAAAGAAGACATCCCCTGAAAAATAAGAGACATCGCGTGATCTTGGGGAGCAAAATATTGAAAGACACTGGCCTATATTCGGGAAACACTGGGGTACCCCTGCTCGTAATATAAGACATCCCCTGAAAATTGCTTTCACATCCTGCCTGTGAGCTCCCAAAGGCACCTGGTGGGCCACTGCAGTAGTAGCAGGGGAGAGCTGGACTAGATGGACTCTGGTGCTGATCCAGCTGGCTCAAGCCTCTTATGTTCTTGCAAGAATAAAATAGTAGACGTGGTAGAGTTTTTTTGCTGGAAGTGCCAAATGAGAAGGCATCCCCGAAAAGTAAGACGAAGTAGCAAGTTTTTTTGTTTGGAAGCGTCCGGAATCACTTAACAGAACGCAGAAAAGAAGACATCCCCTGAGAAATAAGACTACATCGCGATCTTGGGGAGCAAAAAAATTAATTGATAAGATTACCAGCCTTATATTCGGGAAACACGGTACCCTGTTTCCCCTCAATATAAAGACATCCCTCGAAAATTGCTTTCCACATCCTGTGCCTGTGAGCTCCCAAAGCGTACTTTCTGGTTTGGGCCACTGGCGGTAGTAGCAGAGGCGCTGGACTAGATGGACTTTCCTGGTCTGAGATCCCAGCTGGCTTTCGCTCTTATGTTCTTAAAATAAGACGTAGTAGAGGTTTTGCTGAAGTGCCAAATAGAAGGCATCCCCCCGAAAAGTAAGGCAAGACGTATGCAGTTTTTTGTTTGGAAGCATGCCCAAATAGACGAACGGAACGCAGAAAGAAGACATCCCCTAGAAAATAAGACATCAAGCGCATCTTGGGGAGCAAAAGAATTTAAGTTGAGAAAGATCATTTTATATTCAGAAGTTCAATGCAAATTTTTCCTAGATATAAGAATTTGATCCCTGAAATTGCTTTTCACATCCATGCCTGTGAGCTCCCCTTAAAGGCATCACCTGGTGGGCCACTGCGAAAGTAGCAGAGAGCTGGACTAGATGGACTCTGGTTCGATCCAGCTGGCTCGCTTCTTATGTTCTTAAAATAAGACGTAGTAGAGGCTTTTGCTGAAGTGCTGAAATAGAAGGCATCCTCGAAGAAGTAAGATCGAAAGCAAAGTTTTTTGTTTGGGAAAGGCATGCCCGAATTTAACGAACGCGGAGCATAGCAGAAAAGAAGACATCCCTGAAAATAAGACATCGCCAAGATCTTGAGGAGCAAAATTAATATTAATTGACAATGTAGCTTATATTCGGGAAACGTTACCCTGTTCCCAGATATAAGACATCTCCCGAAAATTGCTTTCACATCCTGCCGCTGTGAGCTCCAAAGGCACCCTGGTGGGCCACTGGCGAAGTAGCAGAGAGCTGGACCAGATGGACTGTGGTCTGATCCAGTTGGCTCGCTCTTATGTTCTTAAAACTAAAGGACGTAGGTAGAAGGTTTTGCTGGCGCGTAAATAGAAGGCATCCCCAGAGAAGTAAGACGTATAGCAAAGTTTTGTTTGAAAGCTGATGCCAGCCTAACGAACGCAGAAAAAAGAAGACTGTATCCCCTGAAAATAAGACATATCAGCGCGATCTTGGGGAGCAAAATTAATATAAGACACTCGACACTATCTTATATTCGGGAAACACGGCACTTGCTCGGAATATAAGACATCCCCGAAAATTGCTTTAACATCCTGCCTGTGAGCTCCTAAAGGCACCCTGGTGGAGCCATCTATGTAGTAGTGCAGAGAGCTTGACCAGATGGACTCTGAATTCTGATCCAGCTGGCTCGTTTCTATGTTCTTAAAATAAGACGTAGTAGAGGTTTTGCTGGAAGTCACGCAATAGAAGGCATCCCCCGAAGTATAAGACGAGCATTAAAAAGTTTTTTTTTTTTTTGTTTGAAGCATGCCAATGAGCGGAGGAACGCAGAAAAAGAAGACATCCCCTGAAAATAAGACATCGCCAAGCATCTTGGGAGCAAAATTAATATAAGATTAATGTAACGCGATATTCCGTTCATCGCACCCTGTTTCCTAATATAAGACATCCCCTGAAAATTGCTTTGCACATCACTGCCTGTGAGCTCCCAAAGGGAGGCACCTGGTGGAGCCACACTGCAGCAGTAGCAGAGAGCTGGACCAGATGGACTCTGAGTCTGAATCCAGCTGGCTCGCTCTTTATGTTCTTAAAATAAAAGGCAACGAGTAGATGGCTCATTTCAACAAGTGCTAAAATAGAAGGCATCCCCCTCTAAAGTAAGACGCAGCAAAGTTTTTGTTTGTTTAAGCATGCCCGACGAACAGGAACGCAGGAAAAGAAGACATCCCCTAGGAAAATAAGACATCAGCGGCGATCTTTGGGGAGCAAAAAATTAATATAAAGATTAACTGTTCTGATATTCGGGGAAACACGGTACCCTGCTTCCCCCCTAATATAAGACATTCATCCCCCCTGAAAATTGAGCTTTCACATCCTGCCTGTGAGTCTCTTAAGGCACCTGGTGGGCCATCATGAAAGTAGCAGAGAGCTGGACTAGATGGACTCTTGGTCTTCGATCCAGCTGGCTCGCTCTTCTTATGTTCTTAAAATAAGACGTGAGGTAGAGGTTTTGCTGAAGTGCTGTAAATAGAAGGCACCCCCTCGAAAGCAAGACGTGAGCAAAGTTTTGTTTGGAAGCATGCCGCGAACAGAACGAGAAAAAAGAAGACATCCCCGAAAATAAGACATTACAGCGCATCTTGGGGAGCAAAATTAATATATGACACTGTGCCCATATTCGGGAACACGGCACCTTGCTCGTAATATAAGTACATCCTGAAAATTGCTTTCACATCCTGCCTGTGAGCTCCCCAAAGGCACCTGGTGGGCCACTGGCGAGTAGCAGAGAGCTGGACTAGATGGACTCTGGTCTGATCCAGTTGCCTGCTTCTATGTTCTTAAAATAAGACGAGAGGTTTTGCTGAAGTGCTAAAATAGAAGGCATCCCCGGCGTATCTAGCAAAGTTTTGTTTGGAAGCATGCCCCATTTTAACAGAACGCAGAAAAGAAGACATCCCCTGAAAATAAGAGACATCGCCAAGATCTTGGGAGCAAAAATTAATATAAGACACACTACCTTATATTCGGGGAAACGTCGCAACCCTGCTTCAATATAAGACATCCCCTGAAAAAATTGCTTTCACATCCTGCCTGTGAGCTCCCCAAAGCTGCACCTGGTGGGCCACTCTCGCGCAGTAGCAGAGCTGGATCAGATGGACTCTGGTCTGATCCAGCTGGCCTGCTCTATGTTCTTAAAAATAAGCACTTTAGTAGAGGTTTTGGTTGAAGTGCTAAATAGAAGGCATCCCCGAAGTAAAGCATCGAGTAAAGTTTTTGTTTAAAGGCACCGTAATTTAACTGAACGCGCAGAAAAAAAGAAGACATCCCCCTGAAAATAAGACGCCATACATCTTGGGAGCAAAATTAATATATAAGACATCATTTATATTCGGGAACACGTTACCCCTGTTTCCGGAGATACAAGAACATCCCCTGAAAATTGGGCTTTCACATCCTGCCTGTGAGCTCCCAAAGGCAATCTGGGTAAGGGCCACTGCGTAGTAGCAGAGAGCTTTGGACTAGATGGACTCTGGTCTGATCCAGCTGGCCTCGCTCTTATGTTCTTAAAATAAGACGTGTGAAGTAGAGGTTTTGCTGGCGCTAAATAGAAGAAGGCATCCCCCGAAGTAAGATCTAAGGCGGTAAAGTTTACAGTATGTTTGGAAGCGTCTCAATTTTAACGAAATTTGCGGAGCATGAAAAGAAGACATCCCCTGAAAATAAGACTATTAGCGCATCTTGGGAGCAAAAATTAATATAAGATTATATTGAAACGAGCATTCGGGAAACACGGCATCTGTTTCCCAAATATAAGACATCCCCTGAAAATTAAGCTTTCCACATCCCCACTGCCTGTAAGCTCTTAAAGGCACCTGGTGCAGGCTAATCTGCGAGTAAAGCAGAGAGCTGTATGGACTAGATGGACTCTGGTCTGAGTCCAGCCGGTCAGTTTCTATATGTTCTTAAAATACAAAGACGAAAGAGGTTTCGGCTTTGAAGTCGCCAAGAATAGAAGGCATCCTCAAAGTACAAAGACGTAGCAAAGTTTTTTTACATTTGGAAGCATGCGTTCGACGGTAACAGAACGCAGAAAAGAAGACATCCCCTGAAAATAAGACATAAAGGTAATCTTGGGAGCAAAATTAAAGATTACCAGCCCATATTCGGGAACACGGGTAATTCTGTTTCCTAATATAAGACATCCCCTGAAAATTGCTTTCACATCCTGCCTGTGAGCTCCCAAAGGCACCTGGTGGGCCACTGCGAGTAGCAGAGAGCTGGACTAGATGGACTCTGGTCTGATCCAGCTGGCTCGTTCTTATGTTCTTAAAATAAGACGTAGTAGAGGTTTTGCTGAAGTGCGACCAGAAGGCATCCCCGAAGTAAGACGTGAGCAAAGTTTTGTTTGGAAGCTGCGTCCGACTTAACGAACGCAGAAAAGAAGATTATCCCCTGAAAATAAGCATTAATATCGCGCATCTTGGGGAGCAAAAATTAATAGTAAGACACTGGTGCCGATATTCGGGAAACACGGTACCCTCTGTTTCCTAATATAAGACATCCTGAAAAATTGCTTTCACATCCTGCCTGTGAGCTCCCAAAGGCACCTGGTGGGCCACTGCGAGTAGCAGAGAGCTGGACTAGGATGGACTTCTGGTCTGATCCAGCTGGCTCGCTCTTATGTTCTTAAAATAAGACGAGGTAGAGGTTTTGGTTGAAGTGCGAAATAGAAGGCATCCCCCAGTGCTAAGACGTGCAAAGTGCTTTGTTTCAGCTGCACCACTCGAACAGAACGCAGAAAAAGAAGACATCCCCTGAAAATAAGACATCGCGCATCTTGGGGAGCAAAAATTAATATAAGACACTGTCTTATATTCGGGGAAACACGGTACCCTGTTTCCCCGAATATAAGACATCCCCTGAAAATTGCTTTCACATCCTGCCTGTGAGCTCCCAAAGGCACCTGGTGGGCCACTGCGAGTAGCAGAGAGCTGGACTAGATGGACTCTGGTCTGATCCAGCTGGCTCGTTCTTATGTTCTTAAAATAAGACGTAGTAGAGGTTTTGCTGAAGTGCGAAATAGAAGGCATCCCCCGAAAGTAAGACGTAGCAAAGTTTTTGTTTGGAAGCGTGCCCGACGAACGGAACGCAGAAAAAGAAGACATCCCCTGAAAATAAGACATCGCGCATCTTGGGGAGCAAAAATTAATATAAGACACTGTCTTATATTCGGGGAAACACGGGGTATGTGCGTGAACGGGGAGAGAGGAAAGCTTTATTTAGGGGCCCTTAGTGGTTTGTGCCAGCCTTGACTTTATAAAACCAGGTGAAATCCTACTGGACCCATTCCCCCTCTGCTGAGTTGGATCCCGCAGTTCTTCCTTCTGGACATCTGCAGCTCTGACACCAAAATGTGTCAGAGAGCAAGCAAGCAATTCTGGCGGCCACCATGGCACACAAAGAAGGCCAGGGTAGAGTCTGAAGCAACTTCACTGAAGAGTAAGCAGATTTCTTGAGAGTGAGACAGACCTCACTAGAATTTTCTGTCTCCAGTTCTAGGGAAGGAAGATAGGATGTAAAAGTAACCACAACTACAGTTTTGACCAGGATGGCCCCAGTACTTGGCTAGGAGATTGCCAAGGAAGGCCAGGGTTGCTACTCCAAGGCAGGAAATGGGAAGTCACCCTGAAGTCTCTTGATTTGAAAATTCCATGACGGGGGTTCCACTAGTCAGCTACACGACACTTTCCGCCATCGAGACGCCTACATGCAGAAGCACAGCGGGACAAAATGGCACCCGGGGCAAAATGGTAGCAACTGCCCGCCGGACCTGCAGCTAGACATCAAGCCCCTCTGCATCCACAGAAGCCTTTGTTTATGCATTTTCCACATTTATTTAATGCTACCAAAACACATTTGACAACAGAAAATGGGACAGAAGAACTGAATTCATAAGCTATAGCTAATAATGGCACTGTCGACTCTCAAAAAATATTGCATGTATCTCTCTTCAGAAGAAGAAGAAGAAGAAGAAGAAGAAGAAGAAGAAGAAAAGAAGAAGAAGAAGAAGAAGAAGAAGAAGAAGAAGAAGAAGAAGAAGATGAGGAGGAGGAGGAGGAGTAGTTTGGATTTATATCCCCCCTTTCTCTCCTGCAGGAGACTCAAAGGGGCTCACAATCTCCTTGCCCTTCCCCCCTCACAACAAACACCCTGTGAGGTGGGTGGGGCTGAGAGAGCTCCGAGAAGCTGTGACCAGCCCAAAGTCACCCAGCTGGCGTGTGTGGGAGTGCACAGGCTAATCTGAATTCCCCAGATAAGCCTCCACAGCTCAGGTGGCAGAGCTGGGAGTCAAACCCAGTTCCTCCAGATTAGATACACGAGCTCTTAACCTCCTACGCCACTGCTGCTCCTGAGGATGATAAACAGAGGATGATAAACACATCCCTATGGTATAGGTTTTTCAGCTGAGGACTGGTTAGAGCAGTAGAAGAAACAACCAAAGCAGGATTGCCAACACTGGTTTAAAAATTATTTCCCTTTTAAGACAACGCATTCAAACGTCCCCTGTTCATGTTTTCTGAGAAACCACGAAAGCCGGTCTTTCGTCTTCACCCACAGGAGCAAAATGTCTTCCCCCGATGAACTCTGGGAATAAAAACAAAGCAACTGAAACCCAGTCATAGAACTCAAATGAGAACGTTAAAGCATAACAAATCATAGTCGAAGTCCCTGTTCAAGTATTTTCCATAGAACCCTATGATAGATGTTTTTTGCCAGACCAGGAACCCCATCACAGCACGCAAAAAGTCGCCCTTTTTTTGTTACAACCCACAAACTTGTACGGGACCGCTGATTGATGTGACCCTCGGATTAGAAATACACAACATGAAATAAAGTTCCCAGAGCGGGGGAAAAAAGGAGCTCCTCGATGAGACTGTTGAAAGAGCGATAAAAGCTTCACTCAAGGACTCCACTTTAGTATCAGATTGTGGGAAACTTTCATTTAAACAGCCCAATGGAGTCCATTAGCCATCAATCTGCAGGCACTAAATAAACCCTTAACACCTCTCCTTAGAAACGGCAACATAATCATCCAGCCATCCTGCCGGAGCTACTGACAAAAAAAGCTGTTTGAGATTGGGGAAAGTTTATAGGGGAAAGAAAGAAATTTCCTCCCGACAACTGCCCACAGTAAAACCATGCAATTTTATTCCTTCAATGGCCAGTTTAGCAGGCAGAGCACAGCAGCGCCGTCACTTCAAAGGAACAAGACAACAGAGAGGAGAAGAGACGTTTGGGGGGGGTCTATAATTTCAGAAGGTGACGGAGCAGGTTATTTCCTCAGATGCTGGTTGTATTCCAGGACATTCAACTCTGTAGATCAACCCTGTGTGTATTTAACAAAATACTTGTTGGTTGTATTGTTGAAGGCTTTCACGGCCGGACTCAGCTGGTTGTTGTGGGCTTTCCGGGTTTGATATGAATATGCTAAGCTTATAATGTTTTAAGCCATTGTATTTAATCATACAAGTGATATGAGAGTAATTCACGGGGCACCAAGCACTTCAAAAACTTACTTTATTTATTTATTTATTTCTTAGGCTTTTATACCGCTCCATCCCTGAAGGGCTCCGGGCGGTGTACAGCATATTGAAATAACAATATAAGACAATTAAAACATTTAAAAGCAGCGATAAAACCGTAAAAATTAATTCTAATAATTATACAATAGATCTCCCTGAAGTCTCTGGGTGGCCCTCCAATGGCGTCCAGCATTCTAGTTTTAAAATTCCCTCCCCCCAAAAGGGAGGAATGGTGAGTCTCATTGGGTGACAAATGGCCCAGATGTCAGGGGCCAAAGGAGGGGGGGCACCATCAGCGGCCGGTTCCTCTAAAGGCCTGGCGGAACAGTTCTGTCTTGCAGGCCCTGCGGAACTCGCCAAGTTGGAAGAAATGAAACTCATGGGGTAGCCTGACACTGAGCTTTGATTTGGGAAAACAGGGCCCCTCAGTAGAGATAAGAAGTTAGCAGAAGCTCACAAATACAGATAAAGATGAAGTCAAATCTTAGTTGGTACAGAAACCAGTAGTTGTTATAGAAACCTTTTACGCAAGGTGTTTTTGACTTAAGTTTCACCAAAAATGGGCAAGGTGTGGTAAAAGGTGGGATGAGATGACCAGGTCTGTACGTCTTCTTGACTCAAACCAATGGTCAGAAGACAAGGAGGGATGTTTGTAAGAGGGTATAAATTATGTTACGCAAGCAACAGCCCCTTGAACCTTCTCCCTGTTGCTAACAGAGGAGAGTTCCTTCTCCTGCGCAGAATTGAAAGAAAACAATAAATCTCTGAACACTGAAGAAGCTTTTGGATGGTTATTTTTGCAACCAGTCAGAGCTTTTGCTCTGTGGACAGGGTCTTTGCCCTTGTGCCTATCAGGCTGTGTGGCTGTGTGGCTACCAGACCACGGCCACACAGCCCAGAAAGCCCACAACAACCAAAATGGTTGTTTGCTTGTTTAAATACAGCTTAGTCTCACATGTTCAGTTTTCTGCGAATCGGTATTAAACTGACAGAGATGACCTCTGAGACCTACTTAGACATGATGTTTTTTAAGTTTGACAAATATATTTGCAAAGTTTAGGTGCATTTTATCAGCATGCTAAGATTAGGAACAAGATGGTATGGGCACAAGTGATTTTTTGGTGGGCTAGTACACACCATCTAATCTTCTCTGGTGCCTGCTGGTGGCCATTATTCCCATAAAAATGGAGTCTACATGGGAGTTTATTCCCATAAAAATGGCATGCAAGGGAAGGGGAGGGGGCCCTGCATCTGGACCTGGCCCACCCACCCTAGTGGAGGGAGGGGGAGGGGAGGGAGGGGTGGCATGCAAGGGAGGGGAGGGAGGGGTGGCATGCAAAGGAAGGGGAGGGGGTCATCAAGAGGCCCCATCAGGAGAAAATACTACTGGAACATGGCCATACAACCCGGAAAACCCACAACACCCTAATGAACTAGCATGTCAGATGGGCTAGGCATACTTCCCTGCCATGGCATGTTGTCACGTTTCAGGTGGGTTCGTCCTGATTTTGCTATTTTTCCTGTGCAGAAACATTCGGTCACACAAACGACAACCTACAGTCTGAAACAGCACAGTCCAGCACAATTTTAACTTCCTCATTGAGAAGGGGCCAACCCTTGCATCCTCTAACAATGTGATAAATATGGATGCCAATCCCCAGAGGCTCAGAGATCTCCCAGGATTTCAGCTAATCCCCAGGCTACAGGGATTGGTTCCCCTGGAGAAGATGGCTGCTTTGGAAGGCGGGCCATATGGCCAGAGGTGGATCCAGCAGGTTCTCACAGGTTCCCGAGAGTAGGTTACTAATTATTTGTGTGTGCCGAGAGGGGGTTACTAATTGGTGATTTTGCCACATGATTTTTGCCTTAGTTACGCCCCTCCTCTCAGCAGTAGCGCGCAGAACTTGAAGCAGTCTAGCAGGAGGTGCACCGGCGTGCGTGGCAGCCTACGCCTGCGTGCATTCGTTTCCCGCCCAAGGACCGGCGCAGCGGCTGCGTCCTTGCCACAGCCCCGCCCAGGAATGCCCCGCCCCCGGAATGCCTGGCCACGCCCCCGTCGTGCCCCGCCCAGCCCTATTGGCACTACGCCACAGTTTGAATCCCACCACCATGGGAACCTGTTAGTAAATTTTTTGCATCCCACCACTGCATATGGCATGAGAACCCATTGAGACCCTGCCCTTCCTGAAACTCTGCTCTCCCCAGGTGCCACCCCCAAAATATTCAGGTATTTCCCTACCAGGAGTTGCCAACCCTGGACAATATTTATTATTTTGGCCACAGTGTTGGTGACAGCGATAGCCATATTGGAAGAATCTGGTGGCTCCATCTGCCAACTGAGCTGCTAAGAAAAATCTTGGTCATTGTAAAAATGGGGAAAGCAACTAAAATTACAAAATGGTGAAATGAAGGACTGACTCTTTTTAATTAATTAACGCCATACCTGGCTATTGTGGGTTTTCCAGGCTGTGTGGCTGTGGTCTAGCATTTTGCCCATATCCATGACTGGCATCTTCAGAGGAATGTCACAGTAAGATGTGCCGCTGTGCCACGGAGGGAAACACATAGGAGAAGAAATTGCCAAACCACATCAACACAGCCCGAAGAACCCACAAAAGCCAGTTGATTCAGGCTGTGAAAACAATCAACAATCTAATGCAGTGGTGGCGAACCTATGGCACGGGTGCCAGAGGTGGCACTCAGAGCCCTTTCTGTGGGCACTCGCACACAGAGTTCATCATGTGGGAGGGAGTGGAAAATCACCCCCCCCACACACACACACACACATCTAGGCTGGCCTGGGTATGATCCTTTATAGAATAGAATAGAATAGAATAGAATAGAATAGAATAGAATAGAATAGAATAGAATAGAATAGAATAGAATAGAATAGAATCTTTATTGGCCAAGTGTGATTGGACACACAAGGAATTTGTCTCCGGTGCATATGCTCTCAGTGTACATAAAAGAAAATACATTTGTCAAGAATCATAAGGTACAGCACTTAATGATTGTCATATAGGTCTAGTAAGCAATCAGGAAACAATCAATAGTAATAAAAACATAAAATGTAAAATCATAACATAAAATGAAATGTCAGCACAGGCTATAGTCATACAGTCATAATTGGGAGGAGATGGGTAATAGGAATGATGAAAAAAGTAGTGCAGTAATTATATAATAAATATATAATAAATAGTTTGACATTATCGAGGGAATTATTTGTTTAACAGAGTGATGGCATTCGGGAAAAAACTGTTCTTATGTCTAGTTGTCTAGTTTATCTGGGAGTAAGCTCGGTTGCTGGCAATGGGGCTTGCTTCTGAGTAAACCCTCCTAGGATCATGATTCACCCATTTGAAGTGTTGCATGGTTGCTTCACTAAGCTTACTCTTGAGTAACGCGTGCCTCGGAGCCAACAGTTTTTTCTAAACTAAAACCTCAGTATTCAGGTTAAATTGCCATGTTGGCACTTTGTGATAAATAAGTGGGTTTTGGGTTGCAATTTCGGCACTCGGTCTCAAAAAGGTTTGCCATCACTGATCTAATGCAATACCTTTTTGTAATTATCTGGACTTTTCTTTCTTTCTTTTTTGCACACAAAAGATGATAAAGTAGCCTCTTAATGATTGTCACTCCCTGCTTCTAACCTCTGACCTCTGTTCTCTGTTCGGTTCACCACAACCGAAATGATCTCTCCTGAACAGTGGTGGAAAGGGCCATCAAGTTGCAGCTCACTTTCAACAACCCCATAAGATTTTCAAGGCTGGAGATGGACAGAGGTGGTTTGCCATCACCTGTTTCTGTCCCATGACTACTGCAATTTTTTCCCTAAATGGCTGATGCAATCATTTCTTTCTTCTTCTTTTTTGCTAACAAACCAGTGGTGGGATCCAAAAATTTTAGTAACAGGTTCCCATGGTGGTGGGATTCAAACTGTGGCATAGCGCCAATGGAGCTGGCCGGGGCACGACGGGGGCATGGCCGGGCATTCTGGGGGCGGGGCATTCCTGGACAGGGCTGTGGCAAGGAAGCAGCCACTGCGCCGGTCCTTGGGCAGGAAACAAATGCACACAGTCGCAGGCTGCCACGCACGCCGGTGCACCTCCTGCTAGACTGCTTCAAGTTCTGCGCACTACTGCTGAGAGGAGGGGCATAACTAAAGCAAAAATCACATGGCAAAATCACCAATTAGTAACCCCCTCTTGGCACACACAAATAATTAGTCACCTACTCTCGGGAACCTGTGAGAACCTGCTGGATCCCACCTCTGTAACAAACCATTTGTTATGTCAATACAAAGCAACATCCCTTCACACTTGAGACATCTCCGTGGGTCACTCTCCACCAGGAACACATCCAGGACTAAATTTCACGCCGCCACCCTTTGCAAGATAGCTTGGCATTTAGAAGGCGGAAATATTTCCTGCTTACAATTACCAACGACGTTTCACATGGGGTGTTTTGGAAAGGTTTTTGGGCTCTGATTGTTAGCACATTGATAAGTTGTGCCAGCAGATCAAAATTCTCCTTGAGCTCAGATGGACGCAACCCAACTCGAACGGAATGCAGTCCAGACTAGGAAAGGGCACTCGTACCGTTTTTTTTCCTCAGAGTCAGCTGATTTGGTTGAGAACTGTGAACCATCACAGACAAGCTAGCAATGTTTGACTCAGGTCACTAAAGTTCAGGGGAGAGAAGTGCTTGATTCCCTGTGCCCGTAGCTCCCACTGTCGTGTCCTCTGGCCAAATCCCAAAGGCAACTCTTATTATGGCAAGCCCGTAGGGTTTTCAAGGCGAGAGATCTACAGAGGTGGTTTGCCACTGCCTTCCTCTGCACAGCAAAGACTTCCTTCGTGGTCTCCCATCCAAGTTCTAACCTGGGTCGAACCTGCTTAGCTTCTGAGTTGTGACAAGTCCCTCCAAGTCAAGGTAAGAGGCAAAAATGAGGTAGTTTGCCATTGCCTGCTTACGCTTGACAACATGGACTTCCTTGGTGGTCTTTCATCCAAGTTGTAGCCAGAGTTGATCTTTCTTAGATTCCAAGATCTGATGAGATCACTAGCCTGGGCCATCCAAGTTGGTGCATACAGGAAGTAAAATACAGGATGTTCAAAAGGGGCACATCTTTCCTGTCACAGCTGAGCCTCCAGTACAGGGGCGGAGTGAGGGGGAACTCTGCCTGGGGCGTGTGTTCACCCTGCACCCCCACACCACCGCCGCCTGACACACCCTGCCACGGAACGCCCCTGACATGCCCCCAGAACGTCATGCCACGCCCACGCACTGGCACTGGCACTAGCCTGGGGCGTCACACCCCACCCGGACCCCTGGACCCTATGCCACTGCCAGAGAGGGGCGCTCGTGTCGAGAAAGAAACAGAAGTCATGTGACACACGGAATCTCCTTGCAGTTTTCCTGGCTACTTTCATGAGGCCCAAATAAACTCAAATATACACACGTTGCACTCTGGCTGTGTCCAATCTTATATATTGATCTTACATATAATTAAACAACTTAACACTTCTATTTGTATTTACATTTCCTTATTTCTCTGACAAAGTTCTTAAAGATACAGCAGAAGTCTTCCAACTTTTATAACTAAACATAAATAATCACTTAGTCCATTCAATTTTTTGTTCAGAAACAAAGTTTCAGTTCCATATAGTCTATATTCCAATTCTGTAGGTTCTACATAAAAACGTCTCGTGCGTATAGAACGTTTTTCGTGCTATACTGATTGAACATACTGGCATACTGAGGAAGACACACGGAAAACGTTGAAGATGTTAAATGTTGATGTTATATGTTAAGAAAGTAAACCATTTTGTTTTTAAAATTTGTTGTTGCAAATTCATTCCAAGTTCTGCCCCACAGAACCCACAGATAGAGGTTACATGAGCTCCTCTTGAAATGGAGATGGTGCCCTGTTTACTGCTAAAAGTAGACCTTCCAGTGGCTACTCTAGATCCAGAGACACTGGAGGCTGTGCGAAAGACACCCACGTCAAGGGGGGAGAGAGATGCAAGACCATTGCCCCCATTGGCTGCCCACATGTCTCATTCATTCCCATGTACGTTGAATTAATCTCTTACAAGCCCAATGCTGAATGTGGCAAGTTGCCCTGCCTCTGTCGGGCATTTTTACCTGTCCAAAAAAAGGAAGATGCTTGGTCCCCCCCCCCCACCTTGCCAAAAAAAAGATTCCTCCTTTTAATAACACGAGCCCTTTATCTGTAGCTATGCTATCCCGCTATGCTAATGGGGCTGTCTCGTATTTCAAAGCCATTACAGAAAAGGGTTAATTTCCCTGCTTCAACAATCCTCTGCTGCCTTCCTCCGCCTCCCCCCCCCCTTCCAGTAGCTCTCCTGTCCTGACCTTGCTGGTTCTCTGCTCCATCCATCTTGGGCTGCTTAGCCATTTCGCTGGCTTCATACTGTGCAGATTAACACAATTCATCACCACAATCATCCTCAATTCATCACCCTTTCCAATGAATGTTTTGACATCCAGTTAATTTTCTGCTGATGATTTATCAAATTATAATTACCATGCTCTGAAGGACTCATTTATTATGTTGATACATGATAATGATGCCAAAGTGGATTGAATTTTAAGTAAGTTCGTTGCGATTATAACATATGCGTTATTGTGAGTAATGTTATACAATTTAGTTTTTTACAGCCAGGAAACTCCTGGGAGTCTCTTAATGTTATAATAATCAATGCACAAAAAAAAAAAAGTCGGATTGCTAATTCAATCTTTTTGTACAAATTGTTTGGCTAGGGAGCAAGGAGCATGAAAAAGTTAAATTAAATTCAAAGCTACAGTTTAAGATGCTCTGTAATTAAAGAATACAGTAATTTAATTGGGGGTTCAACAATTGAACAAGTGAATTAGATATACATGTGGAAGCTCGGCGGTGGAGCTCACATGTTGAAATTTGAAAGGGGGGGGCAAAGAGCCATTTCACCTTAACACACACACACACACACACACCGCTCAAAACAATACTCAGAATTTTGTTGTAATTCCATGACAGTTCTATCATCAGAACCAACTTAAACAGAAGACAGTCCCAGTGTTCATTTCAACCAACTCTGGGGGCATTTTTGGTCGAATCCCCACTACTGTCTTAGCCAGGTTTCAGAACACAAACAACCTCAAACCTGGTTAGTTTGTGTTCTGAAACCTGGCTAAGATGGTAGTGGGGATTCGACCGGGGAGGTCGTCCCTCAAACCTGGTTAGTTTCGACCTTTATATCCTTCCAGATTCGACCTTTATATCCTTCCATTAAAGACACCCTTCATATCCGGCCCTTTCAGCTAATAAAAATTCTGTCCTTCACGATAATTAAGTATATCACCGCTGACCAGGGAAAAAAAGTTGCAGAAAACTATTTCTGTGTCGTCTTTCTGCACCCACCAAAGCCAGCTCTCAGCTTTCCCAGCTCCCACGATCATGTGACTAAGGAACCAAACTAGGGTTGCTAGTTCCGGCTTCGGAAATTCAAGGAGATTTAGGGGGAAAGCACCTGGGAAGGAAGGGGATTGGGGAAGGGAAGAAACTCAGCAGAGATTTGATGCTATAGAGTCCTTTCCCCAAAGCTACCATTTTCTCCAGTTTCCGAAGGTAGCCATGTTGGCCCGCAGTAGAACAGGCCGATTCAAGTCCAGTAGTGCCTAAGATTTTTGAGAGGCTTAAAGCGCCCTTCCACGGGAACTCCAGACCCCACCTGGTGGAGCAGCAGTGGCGTAGGAGGTTAAGAGCTCGTGTATCTAATCTGGAGGAACCGGGTTTGATTCCCAGCTCTGCCGCCTGAGCTGTGGAGGCTGATCTGGGGAATTCAGATTAGCCTGTACACTCCCACACATGCCAGCTGGGTGACCTTGGGCTAGTCACAGCTTCTCGGAGCTCTCTCAGCCCCACCCACCTCACAGGGTGTTTGTTGTGAGGGGGGAAGGGCAAGGAGATTGTCAGCCCCTTTGAGTCTCCTGCAGGAGAGAAAGGGGGGATATAAATCCAAACTCTTCTTCTTCTTCTGGTGGGTCAACCATAATGAAAGTGGAGTAGGTTACTGAACGGTTAACAATCATTGTTAACCCACCTGGAGGGTGGCGACCCTAAATGAAATATAGGGTCGAGTTTAAGCCATTTTACATGCATGCAGTGTTTTTAAAGGTTTTTTTTACAAAAAATATTCACAGACTTGAAGGGCCCAATTGAGGGGAAGGCTGAGAGGCTCCAGGAGTGGAGCTTATTTACGGCCAAGAGGACAACATCAAAGGCACACCACAACCAGCTGTGCACCTGCCAAATGGCAGCATGAAGGATGCAGCACCCATCTTCTATCCAAGGCAGTGTTTCCCAACCTTTTCGAGGTCAGGGTACCCTTGACCTCACTCTTCATATCTCACGGTACCCCTGCTGCCACCCTCCACCTTCCCCTCCCATTGCCCCTGCTTGCCACACCCCCACCTTCCCCTACCAGGGTGAAGGGAAGCACTGGGGGGGGTGGCTGCTGACCTTGTGGCAGGCCCTGCCCCATGGGCCAGCTCCATGTCCTTGCTGGCGCCAGTGGGAGACACCACAAAAATGAGGGGGGAGGGGCGGTAGTGTTGCTGCAGCACCCCTGGGACATGCTGACGGCACCGCAGGGTACCAGGGAACCCTGGTTGAGAATGGCTGATCCAAGGACATCATGAGAATTTGCTTGGTAACATGGCTCAAACATTCACCTAATGAATGAGGACTATCTTGGCTACCTTGACTCACTCCACAAGCAAGCACTGCACAGCGTGGCGTAGTGGCTAAGAGCCATGGATTCTAATCTGGTTAACTGGGTTTGATTCCCCACACCTTCGCATGATCAGCAGACTCTTATCTAGAGTACCAGCAGCAGCAGCTTAGCAGGGCAGGGAGGGGTGTGGGGGGCAATTTTCTGCCCCGCACGACCAGCTGGTGTGCGCCCGGGGATATGTGCCCCTACATTTCCCCGTGAGTGCTCCGCCTCTGCCTCGGGCCCCAGCCTGAGCTCCAAGGAGGCAGCCATAGGTGACCTTGGGAGGGAGAGGGAGGCTACCCACAGCCAGTTGCTCCTGCAAGACCGATCCCAAATTAGCAGGGCATGGTGGGAGAAGGGGAAGGGCACAGGTGGCCTGATAGAGCCTAGTGCGGAGCAGGTATAGTCTTAACAACAACAACAACAACAACAACAACAACCTTTATTTGGCATTTAAAAATAGGTTCTAGAGCAGGGGTAGGGAACCTGCGGCTCTCCAGATGTTCAGGAACTACAATTCCCATCAGCCCCTACCAGCATGGCCAATTGGCCATGCTGACAGAGGCTGATGGGAATTGTAGTTCCTGAACATCTGGAGAGCCGCAGGTTCCCTACCCCTGTTCTAGAGCGTAGCCAGACATTTTTGAAATACAAATCAAGAGTACATTCAAAGCGCAGACAGGAAGACTGTATATAGCAGTATACATTACTTAGAAAGTTCGGTCACTTGTAAAAGAAATTTTGCTACTTTTTCCAAGAGCATGACATCTGTGTTGTTTAACAGAAGCTCCACAACAGAACAGTCAGAGTCACTTTCAGATTTGTCTAGGGTCAGCCTGGAAGAGAAATTCCTAATGCCCACATATCTCGGACAGTCAAGAATAATGTGAGCAAGAGTCTCCACTTGATTTTTACAGTGTGGACAAACCCGATCCTGGAGAGGTATGGATAAGTAACGACCCTTTGTAGTGGCCCTTGTGATAATCCATCTCTGTTGGGGTTCAGTTAATAATTCAAGATATTTGGCTATGTGCCCCTGTTCTGGTATTATTCCTACAGAGAGGGGTGAGCATGATTTATTTGCTTGCCCCAAGAAGATATGATATTCCTGTTCTAGAAGTCTACTTTTCAAGGTTTGGAAAATCTCTCTGGGTGTCAGCATACAGAGATCTTCCAGTAATAAACCTATTGAGTAAATTTTGGATTTGAGAAGTTGATACCATTCGGAGGCAAATAGGTCTGGGCGCGCAGTGTATATTAAACTGCGCACATCAGAGTTAAAACATAATTTGATCCAATACTTGAATGTATTCAGCCATGCTCTTGTTTCAAGTAGGTTCTGACCAGTTTCTAAGCATAGTACAGCATATGGTACAGAGTGTGGTAATCCGAGTATTTTATAGAGGAAGCCAGATTGTATTCTTTCAACTGAGTTGTTCCATGCAGTTATCCATAAGGGAACTCCATAGAGAAGTTGCTGAACTACCTTGGAGTTGAAAACCTTTAGAGCTGCTGGGCCAGGTATCGTCTTTCCCAGACAGTTCCTCATTGGTGTGTGGGTGGGACTGGCAGGAGGACAGGAGCGAAGAAGCCGAGTGAGTGCACTCCATGGTGCCCTCCTGTTGCTCTGAGGCACTGTTTGGAGACTTTGCCCAGGAGGAAGGGAACCTGGAGGACCCCCCAACACTGGACTCTGTTCCTGAAGTCTACTGCTTCTGTATATGGAGGTTCTCTTTAGTTACCATGGCTAGTCGTGATTGAGGGACACATCCTCCACAAATTTACCTCATCCCCTTTGAAACCCATCTATGTTCATGGCCACCACTGCTTCCACTGGCTGTGAACTGACCAATGTAATTAATCCATGGAATAAACAAACTGCTTCCTTTTGTCTGTCTGGAATCAGCTCCATCCGCTCCACTGTGTGTCCACAAGGTTTAGTGTTACGGGACTGGGAGAAATAGTATTATCTGTTTTCTCCACCCTCTGTGTAATTTATAGATTTATATTATGTCACCATTGATTGGTCTTTTTTTCCCAAACTGAAAATTCCCAAGGGGGCTCCAACCCCTTAATCATCTTGACTGTCCTCTTGTGCACTTCTTAAAATGTTCTTCAGTATCTTGCTTGAGGTATTCCAAATGAGGACCCCTTTTCCTTTTTTTAAATTTCATTCCCTTTCACAATAATCTGCAGCATGCAATTCGCCTTCTTATTGTTGAAGGCTTTCATGGCCGGAATCACTGGGGTGCTGTGTGGTTTCCGGGCCATACAGCCCGGAACACGGCCATACAGCCCGGAAACCACACAGCACCCCAATTCGCCTTTTGTCTGCTGGCGCACACTGACGTGACATTTCCATCCAGCTATCCACTCTTACAGTCTTGGTCAGCTTAGACCCCAACTGCAGGTATTTAAAGTTAGGATTTTTTCCCCTCCAACGTTAAATCATTTCACACTTATCGATACCGTACTTTGTTCAATATTGATTTGCCCATTCATAAAACTCAGGAGATTTTTCCTGCAGCTCTTCACTGTGGGCCTTGGATTTCACACCCCTGAACAAAACGACATCATCTGCAAACTTAACCATTACACAGCTCTCACACACACCCATATCCCACTCCAAATCAGTTAAGAACAAATTAAATAGTGCTGATTCTTTTGGGACCCCACTGCTCACTTCCCTCCATTGCAACAGTTGACCAGAAACAGAAACAGAAATAGGAAGCCTTCATTGGCATGTTAAAAGAACACCGCAGCTACAAAACAAACACAGCAGTTGCCCATTTATTCCTACTCTTTCCTTCCTGTCAGGTAACATTTTTTTAAATGTTTATCCTCTGACTTAGCCCATGACTGCTAAGTTTACTTAGGAGTCTTTGCTGAGGAACCTTGTCAAAAGCCTTTTGGAATTCCAAGTACATAATATCTACTAGATCAGTGGTTCTTCAGCTACTCAGGGTCCACGTGACCCCTCTGAAATTCGAATCGAATCCACTTTCTCTCACAGAATTCAGCCTCTGCTAAGACCTCCCTCTGCATCAGTGTTCTCCATCTGTAAAATGGATCAATGTTAGGGTTGGGGGTCACCACAACATCAGGAACTGTATTAAAGGGTCACTACCTTAGTGAGTCCACGGGAAGAACAGTTTTCACAACTGCTTAAATTAAAGTAATTCCATGTATTAATCATTTTAGCTCAGTAATTAATATATAGAAAATTAAATTGAGACGATGTCTTAAAAATGCTAACCCCACCAGTGCCTAATGACTGATTTCCATGAGAACTTTTGTCTATAATATATTCATCCATTTTATGGATCCATCATATAGTAGGCAGATATGTGGGTACTTAATAGCCATTCACAGCAGGTCCCCAAATACCTGCGTGGGGGCCGTTACAAGCATGTGCTGCTAAAATCACATCAAAACTAAGTGGAAAAGCTGCTTGGTTTCCTGATGTATCCACCTGCCTTTGAAAGTGAACAATCCCAGGGTCACCTGATTGTGCGAGATCCCCCTCCTCAACATTATTCAACACGTTAAGAAAAATGCGGGTCCCGTTGACCTGAAAAACAACTCCACTGAGAACCAACGTTCTAAGTATACGATGTTGAGGGCAGAATTATGTCCATTCTTGAATGTCAAGATGCAGTTTGCAGGACCAGTGGGAACGCGCAGAGGTGGGATCATAGCAGGTTCTCACAGGTTCCCGAGAGTAGGTTACTAATTACTTGTGTGTGCCGAGAGGGGGTTACTAATGGGTGATTTTGCCACCTGATTTTTGCCTTAGTTACGCCCCTCCTCTCAGCAGTAGCGCACGGAACTTGAAGCAGTCTGGCAGGAGGTGCACCGGCCCAAGGACCGGCGCAGCGGCTGTGTCCTTGCCACAGTCCCGCCCAGGAATGCCCCGCCCCCGGAATGCCCGGCCATGCCCCCGTCGTGCCCCACCCAGCCCCATTGGTGCTACGCCACAGTTTGAATCCCACCACCATGGGAACCTGTTACTAAAATTTTTGGATCCCACCACTGGGAACACGGGTAGAAACCTGAAGACTGAAGGCTGTGCATGTTGGGCTGCACAAACATATATAGCCCTGTGTAACTGGGCCCTTGAAACATGGGGGGTCAGGTGCAGTGAGGGCATGATCCTTGCCTTCCAATGCTACATGCGCAAAGTGTGCATTTAAGAACATGAGCACTGAATTCCTGTCTGCTTTTCTTCTCAATTTCCCTCCTTGATCTCCAATTGCAAATGCCTTAGAAAACCAGGTGCTCAGGAGCAGCAGCAGCAGCAGCAGAAGGCCATTGCTTTCACATCCTGCATGTGAGCTCCCAAAAGGCACCTGGTGGGCCACTGCGAGTAGCAGAGTGCTGGACTAGATGGACTCTGGTCTGATCCAGCTGGCTTGTTCTTATGTTCCAGTTGCTGTGAGGTCTGTTTCATGACGCTTTTCTTCCCCCTCCCCAAAATCATTAAGAGAAGATCCCAGTGTTATTCTGTTACCAAGTTTTACTATGGCTGAGCTTGAGTAGTGGGGGGGGGGGGGGACCTTAAAGTGTATGTTATCCACACAACACACCCCCAACAGCAATTTTAATTACGAAGCAGAACAGCATAGGAGGCAAGCAAAGAACGGGGCGCTTTACGAATCTGTAACTTTGAGCAGATCGCCGCCTTCCCTGCACTTCAAATGATAAACTTCCTAAGCTCTGTTATCCAGATAATTTCCACCATCCCCACCTGCTTTCTTTCCCCCCCTAATGGAGAGTCCCTCCTGGATATCCCAAATGAAAAAAAAAAGAGATAGGCCCAATAAATGAGAGAGGTCAAACGTGAGCCCTGCTATTTATTACATATACTGCAACCAGATGGAAGTAACTCATCCATCAAAGCGCTTGGCTGTCCTCATCGAATTAGCTTCTTATAAAAAGCCTCCTGCTCTCTCTCTCTCTCTCTGATCCACATGGCTCGACTTCCTTCCTTTCCTGTGCACTTTTGGAAAATGAACCTTCTCTAACCCCGGTGCTTACGTTCCCTTCTTAAATCATTGCCACCCGTCACTCCGTGGCTATATTTAAACTTTACTTTTATCAATACTCATCCTGTAGCAGTGGGAGATATTAAAAGTGTACCGGGGCAAGGAAGGGCGTTCCTGACGCTCACGCTTCCATTCATCAGGCCCCCTCCGCAGGCCCGTTGGTGACAATGAAAAGATTTCACAATACCAGTGCAGTGGAAACTCATTCTCCTCCTCATCCATCATGTTCAACCTAGCAGCGGTTCTACTGACCTAATCTGCGATGCCTGGGTGCTCGCTGGAGATTTCTTAAAGGCACCCTTCATTGTGGTTAGTTACAAAGAATAAGTC
The DNA here is from genome assembly GCF_021028975.2 of Sphaerodactylus townsendi. Classification (NCBI taxonomy): domain Eukaryota; kingdom Metazoa; phylum Chordata; class Lepidosauria; order Squamata; family Sphaerodactylidae; genus Sphaerodactylus; species Sphaerodactylus townsendi. The sequence goes on from NC_059431.1 coordinate 120,174,405, forward strand.
TGTGCTATTAGATAAGAGGGATTAAATGGTGCAAAGATTAATGCAATCCTCCCGTATCCCCATGACCAGGGTTCAACCACCGGGGTCGAGCGGGAACATCTGTTTTTGGAGTTTGCGTGAAGATCACATCTGACACTCCACGACTACCGCCCGGATACATTTTTTAAAAACCTATTTTGCGAGGTAAATAGGACTATGGGAGGTCCGAGAGCAACATACCACCACTAATTTATCACTTCTGTCAGCTTTAGGTATTATGCACCTGTTGTTGTTTTACACAGTAACAAATATATTAGTCTCTTCTCCAGACAAAGGAGAATTACGAACAACCCACATCTGAGGTTTTGATAGAGTAGAGAGTGCTGCCCACCCTTCCCACCGTCTTCCTCCTCCAGCATCCATGAACAACAGATGTTCTAAAAATTTAATTAATCAAAAATACAGGGAAGTAAAAGAAATATAGCCCAGTTCTTATAAGCAGAGAAATGAAACAGATAGTGGGGTGGGCATATGTCAGGGGGATGCTTTCTAGATGATTGAGATGCATTCCCAAAACCATGCTACTGCTTAAAATAACAAATTGCTGCTGCTATAAAGATATATGTAACCAGCCTTTTATATGTATCCACTGCCATCTGAGCACTCTTTCGTTGATCTTACTTTATGGCTTCTCATGCTTGAAGACTACTAGAAGAAGAAGAAGAAGAAGAAGAAGAAGAAGAAGAAGAAGAAGAAGAAGAAGAAGAAGAAGAAGAAGAAGAAGAAGAAGAAGAAGAAGAAGAAGAAGAAGAAGAAGAAGAAGAAGAAGAAGAGTTTGGATTTATATCTCCCCTTTCTCTCCTGCAGGAGACTCAAAGGGGCTGACAATCTCCTTGCCCTTCCCCCCTCACAACAAACACCCTGTGAGTTGGGTGGGGCTGAGAGAGCTCCGAGAAGCTGTGACAAGCCCAAGGTCACCCAGCTGGCATGTGTGGGAGTGCACAGGCTAATCTGAATTCCCCAGATAAGCCTCCACAGCTCAGGCGGCAGAGCGGGGAATCAAACCCGGTTCCTCCAGATTAGATACACAAGCTCTTAACCTCCTACGCCACTGCTGCGTGGTCCTTCTGTCCCATGGGAACTATGTTACATCTGTTATCTTGTGGGCCAGGAATCCAGGTAGCTTTTTCTTGCTACCTGCTGCCAACCTTGGGGCGCCTTGGCTCCAAAGGCTGTTTTTCACAAATTCTAGGGGAATCGGGAGGAGGTACTCTGTGGGGAATAAAGGGGACTGTGAACGCCAGCTTTGCCAAGTGTGGTGCTTCGACACCTATTCAATAAACGCTACTGATCAATATTTCAGAGTCCGTTTATTGGAGTAAGGGCCCGAGACCTAATAGCATAAAAGAACCATAAAAGAACGAGGCACACAAAGTTGCCCGCTGCTTCGAACTTGAAAGTTACTTTAAGCATTTAGATCTTCCTTTTGTAATTAAGTGAATTAGGGTCAATAGTTATGACCGGGTTTGGGTTACAGCACTTAAGACTCAGTCTGAAGGAGAAGGGTAGAAATGCGGTGGCTATGCACAGCACTGCCACACTGCCTCTCAGTGGTACGCCGCTGAGAAAAGAGACAGAGAAACTTGTTGGCCAGTGAAAAGCCCCATTAAAGGCAATGTCTTATGCCATCCTTTATGGTGGTGTAAGTCTACACCTGCACAGTGGCAGATAGGAAGGCGCCCCATAGGGTGATTACTACAGCCCAGAGAATTATTGGATGCCCTCTCCCCTCTTTAGAAGAACTTTATAACTCCCGCTGCTTAAAAAAAGTTCGGTATATCCTGAAGGACCCGTCTCACCCTGCTTTTTCTTTTTTTGAACTATTACCATCTGGCAGAAGATACAGGATCATGAAGACCAGGACAGCTAGACTCAGAGACAGCTTTTATCCTAGAGCTGTGGCTATGATTAACTCCATGGCGATGTGTTGACGTGGTGGCGGCTGCGTAGAGATGGCTGTGTAGGGATGGCTGTAAGTTGGGGGTGTGCGGATTGCAGCCCCCCCTCTGCGGATTGCAGAGATGTTCATCGGGGGATGTTTTGTATTTTTGTATTTTCGCTGTTTTGTATTTTCGTTGTGTGGACACAAGGCACAATGTGTGTGCACAATGACATTAGAGTTATTCTATTCTATCTAAAAGGGGATGTTCCTAGGCTGAAAAGGCACTGGAAGCCAACTAAATAAGCTCCGCCCCCGGGACACCCCAGAACACCCCCATCCACCAGGTGCAGGCTCCTGCAGCAGATGGGTTCTGGTGCGTGCTGCATCTTCTGGGTTGGGGCCACACAGTTGCACAGCAATGTAACAACCCCTCCGCTGGCAGAGTCACTCCTTACACAAATGGAGTGGGAACCCGCATCATCGCAACCCACACCGCTTCCAAGGCTTTATTCAGCTCCCCCTTTTGGGTTGCACTCTTAAGAAGCCACTTTTGAACTAGACGCCAGGGTCGATTCCGCACTTGTGTTATCGACCTAAATTCGAGCTGCGTTCGACCTAAGTGCTCCGCACAACCACTGGGATCGACGTGGTTTTGTACCAGCTTCGCCCCATGTAACGGTCAAACTTCCAATTCCAGTTGGGAACTACTACTTTTTCAGGGAACCACGCTCGAACTCAGCTCGATTCCAGTAAAGTGTGGAATCTCTGGTGTCAGGAGTCCCCCATTCAGCCAATCACAGCTGAGTGTTTCAAGCATGTGTATAGCTGGCCAATCAAAAAACGCCACCTTCCATTCCTGTGGCAGTTCTTTTTATAACGTGTGTGGGGATAGACGGAACATGGCCGTAGAACAGTAGCCAACGTCGGAACGTGAGCAGCTAAGAGGCACAGGGATGATTCCGCCCGAGCTGGGATCAAGCTGTTATTGCAGTGGGGAACAACAATAACTCTGACCTAGGTTAGTAATTCCTTCTTTGTGGAACTGGTTTAACCTATTTTACCGTGGTATGGAATCACCCCAGATGTTCTTTTCCACCACTAAATGCTTCTTCAGACAGACACATATGCTGACCACTGACCCAAGCTTGAAATCTTCAGTGATATAGAGAATAATCATTCTAGCCCTCATTATGGCCAGTCTACACAGATCGAGTCAATACAATCAACAGGACAATGTAATCGGATTTGGGTTGCAGAACCAACCAGAAATTTAAAAAACAGAACTGACGCAAAATATAAGTAATAACACGACACATTAAGTAATGCAAAATTACATGACAACAGTGGGTGTAATGTGTTTCTTTCAACGCATCTCGCAGTTAGGCACAGCGCTATCTCTAGGAGTATAGTGATAAAAAATTGCTTTCATTATCTCCCTTATTAATTCTTCTCATTTTTGCAATTGTATTCATTTTACCTTCTCCTCCAACTTTCCCGTGTATGTGTAGTGAACATCTTCTCGAGATCTCATGTGGAACAGGTCAAGCCTTTAACACAAATCTTCTGAATTCAAACTGAAGTATTATTATCAACACAAAGGACAGGGACAGCATACATATTTTAATTAAAATCATTCACAAAATATTAGTGATGTGACTAGTTTTGATCTCTAATGGTCTAGTTTCAATTTTCCAGGGAAGAAGAAGAAGAAGAAGAAGAAGAAGAAGAAGAAGAAGAAGAAGAAGAAGAAGAAGAAGAAGAAGAAGAAGAAGAAGAAGAAGAAGAAGAAGAAGAAGAAGAAGAAGAGTTTGGATTTATATCCCCCCTTTCTCTCCTGTAGGAGACTCAAAGGGGCTTACAATCTCCTTGCCCTTCCCCCCTCACAACAAACACCCTGTGAGGTAGGTGGGGCTGAGAGAGCTCCGAGAACCTGTGACTAGCCCAAGGTCACCCAGCTGGCGTGTGTGGGAGTGTACAGGCTAATCTGAATTCCCCAGATAAGCCTCCACAGCTCAGGCAGCAGAGCTGGGAATCAAACCTGGTTCCTCCAGATTAGATACACGAGCCCTTAACCTCCTACGCAACTGCTGCTCCAGTGGCGTAGGAGTCTCCAAACCGAGGAAGTTTTGCCCTTCTATCTGCAAATTTATCAGAAATGGTATTTTGGGCAACGAATACCAGGGGAAACCAAGTCTTAAGGTGTATGACATCAATAACTGTCCCGTTAAGTTCATAGCTCATTGTATTACAATCAGCATCGGAGCTGTAGAGATTGAAGGGGAAGTTGACATGACTAGATATTCTGCCTCACAAAACAAAACAAAACCACTCTTTGTGGGGAAGCTTTATTCCTAATAGGCTAATTTTTCACAACCCAGGATTTGGTAATGGAGGAATTGAGCTCAAACTGTAGTTCGTACAATTCATACACAGGTTTATCACTTCAGTGAGGACAAGGCAGGAATGTATGGCTAGGAAAAAGTCAATTAAACTTGCCCCGTTCAGTTACCTTGGCAAATGTCATTGGCTGTTTCCATATAAAGCATTTAAAACGTTTACTGTTTTTGGAAATGTTTTGAAAAGAACTGTTTTCACGGGTTTTGTCCACATAGCCCAGAAAAATAAAGCATTTCCGTTGAAAACAGTCCTTTTTAACACACACACACACAGGTGTATCTTCGAAGCTACAGAGACTTGAAATCTGTGCAGCCTTGCTGATACGAACGTAGCATCAAACCTACCTCACTCAAAAATTTTAAACAAGGAAAAACGGCACGTTTTCATAATCGGCAGGCAAAAAGGAGTTTATTAGTACACATCAATGACCAAAATGATGAGCAGACATGATGCCAGATGACAAAACATCTGTAGGAAACTTCAGCAAATGGTGGACAGCACAGAGGATAGGCAGAAAAATGGTGGGCGCCAAAGTGAGAGCTTCAAAATCAGGCAGGAGAAATAAAACTTTCCTGATCGTTGTACAGCAAGCAGGAAATGTTTTGGGGGGAAAGACTGCTAGTTTAGCTGATTCAAATAAAATGCTTTGAGGGTGTAATAAAACATTTTTGAACTTTTTTGGGCTTAAAACTGTGCGGAACTCCTGCAAGAAATGTTTTATTTGCGTGCCTTAAAACATTTTTTCAGCTAAATGGAAACAACCACTTTCAAGCAATCAAGCTTACCTTGTAATTGCTCAAATATTATCAATATTGGTATTAGTCTTAAAACTGTTCCGGCCTACAACTGGAAACAACAAACATTGCCCAAAATGGATATTCGTTTCAAAAAACTGGTTTGTGATGTTCATGGACAAAATCACTGTTAAAGCAAGATTATTATATGTTCAGTTAGATTCCAGCCAATTTTGAACGTTCAATTTTTAAAAACCTAATACGTTTAGTATTCTGATAGGTTCCTCTGGGTTAGAGAAACACACATCCTAAGATTTAAATTGTCACTAAAATGTAATTTTTACCAGTGTTTGACTGCAACCCACTTTTAAATTTATTGTTATTTTTTATAACAGCCTTTGAAGCCTCATGCAATAAAACTGAACTTGAAGATCCAGCTAAACGAATCACAACAAGCACCCAATACTTTAGAACAATACTGGCTGACCTTTGTCAGATTTTTGGAACCAGAATTTTTCACAAGAAGCAGTAAAGAAGTAAGGATTGGAACAGTTTTGAGAAATGAATATGGGTGAACAAGTATATGCTAAGGAGAATGATAACCTGATGAATGGGGTGGAAGTGGTAGGGTCCTTAGGTGAGAGTGACCATGCGCTCCTGCAGTTCGTTAAACATAACAACATAAGAACATAATAACTAGCCTGTTGGATCAGACCAGAGTCCATCTAGTCCAGCACTCTGCTACTCGCAGTGGCCCACCAGGTGCCTTTGGGAGCTCACATGCAGGAGGTGAAAGCAATGGCCTTCTGCGGCTGCTGCTCCCGAGCACCTGGTCTGCTAAGGCATTTGCAATCTCAGATCAATGAGGATCAAGATTGGTAGCCATAGATCGACTTCTCCTCCATAAATCTGTCCAAGCCCTTTTTAAAGCTATCCAGGTGAGTGGCCATCACCACCTCCTGCAGCAGCATATTCCAAACACCAATCACCCGTTGCGTGAAGAAGTGTTTCCTTTTATTAGTCCTAATTCTTCCCCCCAGCATTTTCAATGAATGTCCCCTGGTTCTAGTATTGTGAGAAACAATCGACATGCGTTCTAGACTTTAAGAAAGCTGATTTCTCTAAACTTAAGGAACTACTGGGTGTGATCCCATGGTTAAGAATACTAAAAGAGAAGGGAGTACAAGATGGATGGGAGTTTCTTAAAAGTGAGATTTTGAAGGGACAATTTCAAACAATTCCAATGAGGAGAAAAAATGGGAGGTGTCTAAATAAACCAGAATTGAAACCCTACACAGTGATGAAGTTTTTTTTTAAGTTATTTTCTAAAAGATAAATAAAGGCATGACTTTAAAAGAAGGCATCAGTCATTTAAAAAATTTCCCAATGGTTAACATGAATTATTGATTTGAAATTTCACAGCTGCTGATTGAAAGAATTAACAGCATCACATACTGAAACCTACATTGCAGAGTTTCTCAAAATTTAATGTCACCAACCACACACACAAATCTACCTTTCTTAGAGCCCATGACATGCATTTGATGCATATCACAAGGACTTCTTGATTGGTGGGTGACATGATGCTTATGATTATATCCCGCCTGAAATTGTATGCCCAATTCCATGGCATTCACCCAAAGGCAACCAGATACACAGTTTGGAAATTAAATACTTAACTGGGAACCAAGTTCCTTTTACTGAAAACTTTTCAAGGGAGGAATTTCCACCCAGTTATAGCCTTGGGAACTTATAAATTTCTCTCTGCTACACGCAACCTGCTCCCTTTCCACATGGATAAAGTATTGAGTGAACGACACTGTATCATAATTATTAGAAAACAGGGCCTCCTTTATCTCCCTTTAAAGAACATGCTACAGCAAAGCTCACACGAGCCATAAAACCTTTACCAGATTGGGATGGCTTCTCAAAATGCATCATCTCAACACAGCCAAAGTCTGTTATTCAACCCACCCATTTCTCGCAACTGTCCCTGATATTTCCCAGAAGTTTTGAATTTCAGCCCAGCAAAAGAATAACGTTTATAGCTGAATGTCAGCTCTGTGGTTGACCATGGTGTGGGTGGGGCAATATTAGGGTCTCTGACTAGTCCTGTATTTTTTCTGTCAGATAGGCAAGAGCAGGATTTGTGCAATACAAACCCACAACTATATCACATTACTCTGGGAAAATGTCTCCCCTTATCCCCATGCTCGCTAGCATCTGTATGGAGCCACAAGCGGAGTTAAAATAGGCCAGGAGTGCAATGTTGGTTTTTGGTGATGGATAACTGAATCTGTCTTGTGCACCGGATCCATTTTACCCTCGTGCCTAAACTAGGACATGTCTAGGACAGCATTTCCCAAACTTTCCCCCCCGCTTCCTTTGGCCTCCAGTTATTATTTTCTACAATACCCTTCCACGACTCATTGTATCACGTCTGGGGATGCCGTAACTTGGCCCTCCAGATGTTATGGACTACAGTTCCCATCATCCCCTGCCAGCATCATGCTGGCAGGGATGATGGGAACTGTAGTCCATAACATCTGGAGGGCCGCGAGTTCGACACCTATGCACTAAAATATTTATGGCCTATTTCTTAGTAAAATAAAATTGAATGTCATTCTGCCACGTGTCTGCCCATGCTGGCTTGCCAGGGGCGAGTCTAGCCCTGTGCTAAGTTTCATCTGCACATGTCATTGTCAGAGAGGCTCCCCTGGGTATCCCTTCCCCCCCCCCACCTCCCTCGTGGCACCAGCATCTGCCGGAAGCTGCGGCTCTGTCCCTGGCCCCTTTCTGAGTGGTCAGCTGGCCAGAGAGGAACCCGGAAGCTGCTGTATCATCTCGGCTGGTCCGGCTCCAGGTGGGTGGTGCCCTACAAGCACGGTCACGGGTGAGGTGGTCAGCCCCAGCCCTGGACATTCGGTGATGCAACGTTTTGCTTTCATGACCCGGTGCTGGGTCACAACCCACCATTTGGGAAACGCTGGTCTAGAAGATTGTTACGTGAATGTGAGGGGCTGACTTAAATGTAACTAAGAGGGAAGGGGGAAGTGGTGGAAATTGCCAATTTAGTCTGAACCGAACCCATCCCCCCCCCAAAAAAAATAATGATTATTTGACCAGTACTTGAGGGGTTTTGACTGACATTTGGAGATAAGCCCCTGGGACCATGACATTCATCTTTTATGAGATGGGTACGAATTCACACAGGGGAATCCGGTAGAGCATAGGTGTCATAGAGCATAGGTTGCGGCCCTCCAGATGTTATGGACTACAATTCCCATCACCCCCTACAGCTGGAGGGCCACGAGTTTGACACCTGTGCACTAGAGATTTCTTAACTAGGAAGCTCCCACTGAATAATCCCCTAATTCTGAATTCACGCCGATTACCATTTGAAACCAAGGCCCATCCCCAAATCTGGCAACCCAACCCTCCCATTACCCACCAGTAGCCGGGGGACATGGCAACCCGCAGATACAGTCACGGTCAAATGTTATTGCTAGTGACCGCAAGCCATTACAATTCCTTACAACTAAATAAAATAGAATATAAAACAAAGGGATACATTGAAAACTCAACTACATAAAATAATACAATTTAAAAACAAAATTGCAATAATTCCAATTGCAAAACCACAATTCTAATTGCAATATTAGGATTAAAATTTCAGAATTATCCTATCCCTTCAGCAATGGTTGCAACAGATTTGGCCCTTATCTTTTCGGCAGCCACAGCAGAAAAATAGGCATTACTGTATATACTGGCTGTGAGAGGCAAGATCATTACTTCTCTTTCTTGAACCTCTCTTGGGAAATCTCCATCTGTAGTGCGTGGGGTCAGTCTTATAATACTGGTTCCCTCTCTTTATATGGCTATGCAGTACATCCCAAACTCTATATTTTAACTGGAAAAGTGGGGGGGGGGGTTCGTCTTATACACCCAGTTGTCTTATACGCCAGTATATATGGTATAAGGAATGAAACAATTTTTTTTATTTATTGTTTGGACTTTTATACCGCCCCATCCCCAAAGGGCTCTGGGCGGTGTACAGTATAAAATATCAATATGAATAAATGGCTAAAACCTTTAAAACAGCGATAACAATAGTAATAACAATAATAGAGGCGTCCGGCCAACCCCATTTTTAAAATTCTTCCCGGGGGAGGAGGACGAGTCCCAGGATGACAGACCCAGATGTAAGAAGCCAACTAGTATTGGAGCCAACAATCAGTATTGGATATGAGCTTAACCACATCCCTGTTAAATTGCTATTATCGAAATACAATTTAGCCAAGAACTTGGCCGTAAGTTCTGCATTTAGCAAAACAAAAACATATTGTACCATATCCTCTGGTAAATATTCTCCACAAATGCAGAAGCAAAAGCACACTGGTGTTTGAGTATAACGCCCATCTGAATAGGTTGCCCCAAGATACACGGAAAAGGTCATCATTTAAGCTTATGTAGTGGAAAGCAAAGTGACGCTCCCAGAGCTCAGGGCATTGCTGAAGTGATCCCACTAGACACACTGTTCAGTTTTCCACAGACGTACAATGTGGGCCTTCCACAGACGAGGTATCTTTTAGACTAGAAGAACCCATCTGGGTAAAATATGTGTTCCAGTCTTCCCATCACTTCATGTTGCAGGAATGCCAGGCATCAAGACATAGCCAAAATTCATTAACCCTTTATAGGAATGGGCCCCATGACTAGCAGGAGCACTCCGGTTTTGAAAGAAACAAGGGGAAAAGACACAGAACTTGGACGGATTCTGCACGGGCCAAAATCATCATTGTCGGCCTGGTAAAAACACTGTTTGGAGGGAGAACTTCCCACGCCTGCCGCCTCCAAATTGAGGCAGCACTGCTCTTCCCCCCTTCAAACGGTGTTTTCCAAACGGTTGAAAAACAGCGGCGTCCACCTGGTGCTAAGTAAACAGCACCGGATGGACACTGCTGTTTTCTGGTGCGCCGCTTTAAAAAAACTCACCTCCTCATCCCTGCATAGCTCTGTCAGGATGAGGGGACACGCCCCTGCCCTCCAATCCATGGGTCATTGCAAGGGCCATGGGAGTGTATCCAGAGGTGGGATCCAGCAGGTTCTCACAGGTTCCCAAGAGTAGGTTACTAATTATTTGTATGTGCCGAGAGGGGGTTACTAATTTTTGATTTTGCCACGGGATTTTTGCCTTAGTTACACCCCTCCTCTCAGCAGTAGTGCACAGAACTTGAAGAAGTCTAGCAGGAGGTGCACCGGCATGCGTGGCAGCCTGCACCTGCATGCATTCGTTTCCCTCCCAGGGACCGGTGCAGCGGCTGCGTCCTTGCCACAGCCCCGCCCAGGAATGCCTCGCCCCCGGAATGCCCAGCCATGCCCCCGTCGTGCCCCGCCCGGCCCTATTGGCGCTACGCCACAGTTTGAATCCCACCACCATGGAAACCTGTTACTAAATTTTTTGGATCCCACCACTGGACATGCCCCTGCCCTCCTATCCATGAACCATTGCAAGGGCCATGGGGGTGTATCCCCTCATTCTGATGGAGCTATGCAGGGACAAGGAGGTAAGGTGTTGTTTTTTTAAAAAAAAAAGTGGTGTGCCTTGTGTAGAGAGGCTGCTGTGGGCTGCAGCAGCTCTGGGGTCACCTGCACACACGTGTGCGAATGGCCCCAGGCTGGCACTGGTGTCATGTACACTGGTGCCCCCCTGCTCCCAGGGCCCATGCAGAATCCGCCTGGGTTAACACAGAGCTGTGACTCTCAAAGGATTATATTCTGAAAATCTGTTTGGCCTGGTTGGTCTCTCAGGTGCCACTGGACTTGAGTTTTGTTGGAAGTGAAGGACTTTACGCTGTTTCCTGCCTCAACCTACAGAGGGGGGTTTACTAGAGAGCTAGTGGCTAGATAGGGACGTAGGGATTTGACACCTTTACTCTATCATGCTGGTTCTATCCCTTTGATGTTAGACTGATACTCTCAGGGACTTCCTTCCTTCCAGTTTCTTCCTCGACCCCTTCTCCATTCTTCTTGTTCCTACCATGCCTAGAGAGAGGATGGATGCTCCACGCATCCATCTCCATCCAGCTAGATTAGGATAGCATAGTGACTCTATCAACCTACCTTTCTATCCAGAATGGAGTTCACTAATAAATAATCTTTTTATTAGACTAGAAACTACAACTGACTCTGACTTTCTTTTGTGTAAGCTTGCCGCACATTGGGATCCATCACACGCACACGCACGCACACGAGGTAAGGCTTCTGCTGTGTTCTAGCCACCCGTGCCGCTCTGCTAACTACGAATAGGGATCATCTCCAACTACCAGGAGCACTTATCCCAACAAGTTTAACTGCTTAAATCTTATATTTCAGCCATGTAAATGGATCCAGTTTACCTCAACCTGTTTTATGATTTTTCTGAGTATGGTAAACAGTCAATCTGCCCCGATGGCTACGTTAAATGAAGGTGCAGAGCCGGTGTCGTGAAATAGACAGTGTTTGACTCAACGAGGGACCTCAAAGCCCTGATCAACCTTAAACAAAATTGGATGCCCTTGGGCAAGCCCCTTTCTGACTCTGGCCAACTTACCACCCAGGTGAGAATTTTAAAAAGGGATACATTCATTTCTATTCCCCGAAGAAAGGATGAGATAAAAAATTTGACTGAATAGGTAGTTCATTCTATTGCGTGGAGTCTACAGGAAGAGACACACCTTGGGCTGCATAAAGTGAAGAAGATTTTTATTAAAAAAAACCCCTCCCCACATAATTCCCCCCCCCAAAAAAAACACTCCTCCCTCCATGCTTCACTCTGTGGGGGGAGCAATCCGTGAACAATTTCCTTGTCCCAAGATGATGAGCCTAAACCAGTGATGGCGAACCTATGGCACGGGTGCCAGAGGTGGCACTCGGAGCCCTCTCTGTGGGCACGTGCACACAGAGTTCATCTTGTGGGGGGTGGAAAATCACCCCCACCACACACACACATCTAGGCTGGCCTGGGCCACTGAGCACGACATGCGCGCACCACGGTGACCAGGGAGGACTCGGCTGGCCGGCCTGGTGCCTGTGCTCTGGGTGGCTGCTGCCCAAGGGGGAGGGGGCAGAGGAGGCAGAGATGCTAGAGAGGCACAGAGTGGTGCGTGCGGGACTTGCTGGAGTCTAGAGCTGGCTGGCCCCATGCTCGAACGGGTGGGGCGGAGGAAGAGGGAGCCAACAGTTTTTTTCTAAACTAAAACCTCAGCATTCAGGTTAAATTGCCGGGTTGGCCCTTTGCGATAAATAAGTGGGGTTTGGGTTGCAATTTGGGCACTCGGTCTCAAAAAGGTTCGCCATCACTGGCCTAAACCTTTATTCTGTGAAAAGTAATACAACATCTGAAACGAAAGCTCAGATGAGCGGATGGGTCACAGAAAAGCCCCAGCAACAAAGACACGAAAGCCCAACCTGTAATTTGGACATCATTAATCATAATTAAAATGTAAAAGTTCCCCGTATAATGAGTCCATGGCTAATTTAACATGCTTATATTTAACATGCAGGCTTTTATCATGATCGTCTGTCGTCATTAAAGAGCGCTCTAAAACTGAAAGGAAATCACTGTTGGGATCACCACTTTGTTCACATTCAGACCCCTGCCCAAGTTCAGCCACAAAATGCAAAATCTTGTCTTACAGAACATCCTTGAAAAATACACTATGAATAAATAGTCCTCCCAGTTACATTACCCATATATGTGTTTGTTTCGTCTGCAAACGTTTTAACCTGTTCTTTAACTCTCCTGCCCAAATAGTTCTCTGCAAGGGAACCAAAAGTTACTCCACTATCATGAAAATCCTGATAGCCTTTATTGGCATTCCAAAATACAATAAATACAATAAAACAATAAATGCAATAAAACAATAAAACAATAAAACAATTGTCCATAAAAGACAGATAGTTACAGCAGCCATTCAGAGTCTCATCAATAGTTTAGTCCAAATGGACTCGTCAAAAGTGCCATTCCTATACACCTCTCCACAGACCTGACTAAAAACCCACCAACAGAGCCCAGGCATCACAACAAAGCATACAGTGTCAAACACTCCACTAAGTAAAACACCAAAGGGTTTTGTTAAGAGTGGCACTCTAACTCCTAACACAGAATCAAAGGGATAGGGGGCGAGGAAATGGGCAAACAATTGATTTGACTCCCATAGGTTGCCACAGCCTTCAGTTGTCACTCACTCCATCTAGCAATCAATAACAAAACTACGACATCCCTCAATGAATCACCCACATTTGACTTTGGGTGACCGAAGTGGATCCGGTGGGTGGAACCCAAAGGTTGCTGGCAGAGGTAGGCACTGTGTGCCAGTAGCAAATAGTTACTCCACTAAAAAAAAGGCGTTTTGCCTCTCAAATAGAAGCAGCAACGATGTTTACGGGAGCTTGGAAGATTTTCCAGTAGGGTTTTTAAAAGTGTCTCAAGTTGCTCACGTGGAGGGCCAGAGGAGGGATCCAGCAGGTTCTCACCAGTTCCCGAGAGTGGGTTACTAATTATTTGTGTGTGCCGAGAGGGGGTTACTAATTGGGTCTGCTTTTCCGTTAGAAATTCCATTAGGGCCAAAAATCATAAAGTCCTGTTGTTTCCTATGTGGCTGGTTAGCGAAGGTAGAAAACGGGATCATTCTCCCTGTTGGGCTGTTTTAAAAACATGTTTTAGTAATATGGTAAAGTTCCTGGTTTAAGGAAAGTCTCCTTCTTTTGATTTCTAGAAATAAAATTAAGTATTTGAAAGTATTAAGTATTTGACAGGCAGTCAATTAGAGGAGAAGTAGTCATTTCTGTTGGCAGTAGACGATAGGACTTGCTATAGTGAGTTTAAATTATGGACAGAAAGATACCAGCTGGAAATTAGGAACTTTTTTTTGACAGTAAGAGTTTTTTTACAGTAACAGAGAAATTATTAATGCCCCGCCCCCGGAATGCCCGGCCACGGCCCCGTTGTGCCCCGCCCAGCCCCATTGGCGCTACGCCACTGTTTGAATCCCACCACCATGGGAACCTGTTACTAAAGTTTTTGGATCCCACCACTGTGGAGGGCCATTTGCCATGGCTGCTGCTGGTGTTCAGAAAAGGTAATTCAGAACTCCTACTGACCAGAGGAAGCTAGACACAAGGGCCCACATTAGTTGTCTGCTTATCATGTTGGAACGTTCTTCAGTTTTGTTTTGTTGTTGTATTAGGCTACAGCTTTTAGCCCTGAACGAAAGAGACACTGTTAAATTATGAGAGCTGAGCCTAATAGCACCTAACCAAGCAACAAAATTTTGGGGATATAACCTTTTGGGAGTCAAAGCTCTCTTCATATTAAAATGTTGTTGGTTTTTAAGGTTCTACTAGCAAGAGTGCTAATCTGTAAAACTAGAGCATAGGTGTCAAACTCGGGTGGGACAAGAAGGGTGGGACAAAGCCATATTATGTTGGTTGTTTCTCTGACTTTATCAAAGACCTGTGAAATCCATGAAGATTGCTTCAGAGGGCAGCCATTTGGTGCGCAGTGCAGCAGTTAGATTTGAGTCCCGCAGCAGCTTAGAAACCAAGAAGATTTTTGGGGTATAAGTTTTTGAAAGTCCAAGCTCCGTCTGCAGGAACAATGAAAGGAGCCTCTCAGTTACTTTACCACCACACCAGCCCACTGGCACATCATACCCATGAGCTACCAGACAGTGAATGTGTGGGCCCCAATCCTGCGGCAAGGAATGTGCTGTTGGCTCCTTTCCTTTCATGCCTTGCAGAGCCTAGAGCCACAGCATGGAGGCTTAAAAATATAGAGGGAGTGTGAACAGCTGTGGCCGTCATTTCTCAAGCTTTTTATTTATCAACAAGTCTAAGGAACAGTTATTGTGTTTACGTTAGCATTCAAATAAGATGTTTTGCGTTCCATAACTGTGAAGAAGTCCAGCTAGGCCTCAGATTCAGATGCACACTGAGTCAGATTTTTCTACATATGCAAAGTACCATTTATTCCACTTATTCTGAATCTATCTGTCTGTCTGTCTGTCTGCCTGTCTACCCACTCTCTTTCTATCTATCTACCCATCTACCCACCAAGGCTTTAAAAATAATTACCAATAACCCAAAAATGGAGCAGTGCTATTTAAATTTTAGTCCAAGGCACCCACTGGAAACAATGTTTACTAACCATGTAACATTGGGTTATTTCTTTTTAATTCAATTTTTTTTAAGTATCAGGAGAAAACCATTTCAGAATTTTTCTTCCAACACTTATCTCAAAAATGGGCCATTTGATTCATGAACATCTCTAATGTATATCATCAGTGACTGAAGGAGTTCTTTATATGATTTTTGACAATTTAACAAGTCCTCCTGACAAATTAAATGGTTGTGTTGACAACTTAACTGTACTGCCAATCAATATTTTCAATTACTTTCATTGTCATTCAGGAAAAATATAACACGAGGTCACACACTGGTAAATCCAAGGAAGGGAAATAAAATGAGGCACCATCAGTTGGGAAAACAGAAA